>NW_006410848.1:1470-3444 GCF_000296735.1 Chrysochloris asiatica | reverse complement strand
GGAAGACCCCCAATGATATGGATCAGCCAGGTGGCATCATTGATGGCGTCATGTGTGGCAAGCGGTAGTGAGGTTGGCCCAGGATCGAGCATTGTTTTGTTCTGCTGTGCATGGGGTCACTATGAGTCAGTTCCGACTCGATGGCACCTGACAACAACAACAACAAATTAAGTATAAAGAGTCCTGGTGTGGCATTGCAGGACAATGCACTTTACTGAGTGGTCGGTTTGAACTGCAAGATCAGCAGTTCAAACTCACCAGCCATTCCTTGGAAACCCTATGCATGGGCCCAATGAGTCAGAACTGACTCCATGGCATTTAACAACAACAATAAATAAGGTACAGTCAAGACTTGTTTTCATGGCATAGTCTTCCTTAACCTCACATAGAACTAATAACTTATACTTCTGAATATCTGTATCACTTTCCTGAGAAATTGCTTCAATAATTTAATTTATTTTGTTTGAATTGGTATTTACCTATAATACTGATTGAACTGTGAATCACCTTAATTTCAAATTATGGGTCTCATACAACTTTTTGTTCCAGGCAGCTAGTAAAACTACTATATGTAGTATGCAGTTAAATAATTTATTGATCAATACACAGGCAAAACAATAAGTGAAAAATAATATAATACTTAGAAAAAGTCATGCAGAAAAAAATTGAGCTAAAGAAAGATATAATTCTACAATGAGAATTGTTTCAGTGTCAGACAAGAAAGGCACTTTTGTCCTGATGTGGTGCTTTGGGTTAATGTGCTGGACTGCAAAGTTGGTTTGAACTGTAAGGTTATCAGCCACTCCTAGGAAATTCTATGGGTCCCTGAGTGTATATGTATATCTATATATATACATATACATATAGATATACATATATACTCAATGGCACTCAACAACAACAACTCTAATTATAACAAAAGAAAATACGAGACACTGATAAGGCAACAGGGAAATCCAAGTATCAAAATGAAGATCAGAGATTTTACATTTCAGCAACATTTTGCATACATACATAATTTTTGCTTGGTTTTGTGTTAAAATTATTTTCTTCTCCCAGGAAGTGACTATTCTGAAAATGATCACCTTGAAGTTATACAGATTTTACAGAGATTATTTTTTATTCTGAGTGTTTCCCCTATATTTATGAATATTATCTGTAGATAATATCTGTGACCTTAAGGAACCACAGTAGATCTTGTTTTCAAGTTGAGGACAGTGTTCTCAGAATTCTTTGACACAAGGGAAGTTGTGCTTTTCTTCTTTTAAATTATTTTCTACTCAGCATGGGAGACTCAAGTGACTCTCTAAGCTAATCAAATGACAGAGCATATTTCTAAAGTTTGGACACTGTCCCCTCTGCTCATTATAAGTCCCACTGCTTACAGTGGGTGTCCACTTCACTGGTTGTTGATTTGTTTTTTTGTTTTTTTTTTCCCATGGGAGAACATCAGTTTTACACTCATCATTTCATTACAATGATTACAATATCCTCCATGCATCATCATTCCACAGTATTTGTTTCTATTCTGTTTTTGTTTTGTTTTGCTTTTGGGGTTTGTACACAAAAACACTCAGGAATATATAATCATTTAAATACCAAAGGACACATTCTGCAAATCTGCCTCATGGCCACCAGCACCTGGCTGCCAGCATACAACCTTTCTCTTTCCATGAGTCAGCTGCTCTATTTCTCCAGTCCCTTATGTCTGTCTCCATCTGTGGTGTTGTTACTTCTCTGGATAGAGTCCCACATTTTGCTCATGCTTTTCTCCCTTGATGGTCCAAGGTTCTTCTGTTCCTATAGATTAATTACTCTCCTGTTTTTGTTACAAAATTTCTATCTTTACAGTTGTGACAGTCACAATTAGTCATGATAACAATTACTCACTACTGAATCATACAAAATATATCCCCATCTCTTTTCACCAGACCCATCTAGACAAGATGAATACTATTCAGTGGGGATTCTGCC
>NW_006410848.1:0-1224 GCF_000296735.1 Chrysochloris asiatica | reverse complement strand
GAGTTCTGATCACCAAACCATTGAAGCCAGGATGAATGGGTACTATCTACAAGTTTGGGCACTCGTGTACATCTTCCCTCACTTCATATCAGCTGGATGCTTCACTTTCAGCTCTAGCCCTCCTTGGTAAAGCAAATCTTTTGAAAAATATGTATGTTTAAGTGATGTGGTCTTCAGGATTACTTCTACTTGTAGTTCTAATCTCTGTAGGAAATACTAAGATGATTTTTATTCTAATATTATTTTAAAGCAGTATAATTATCTAGCTGAATTTCTCTTCTAAAGGCAACATAGTTAAATAGAAAGAATGTTGATAAACTGAAAATAAATTGAAAAAACAAATTACATGGCACTCCATTATATTTTCATGCCAGGAATTTTAGAATGGCATGGTTATAAGAATAAAATTTGAGGATTCCCTGAAGATAAGCAAAATCAGCTAAGGTTCAAGTATTTTTCATCTTACTATAAAATCAGAAATTTAATAAATGATACAAAAAATAAAGAAATAATGTATTATACTTTACTTATCTTTGCTAATAATACCTTCATATAGATAGCATATGTTCCTAATATTGATAAATGCAAATATCTTTGAAGGGTCTTTAATTAGAAGACATTTATTGTAATAAACTTTAGAAGGGCTATTGTTAATTTAAACAAAGTAAATGTAAAGTTTACTTTTTCTAAAACAGAGCAAATAATCAAGGCAATGCTTTTTAGCATAAATGCAAAATAAGTTCAACAACATTATTTCTCTTGAAATGTTAATGGTCAAATAATGAAAATACACATGTAGCCACAAAACTGGTTGATGTATAAATGTTTTGCTCTGGTACATTTTTATGTATTAAAAGACAATTTGAAACAAACGTTCAAATTTAAGTATTTGTCTCTTTCTGTGTATCTGTTTTAAAGATGATAATAGAATTTCTTTTTGTTGCAATAACATAGGAAAATGTAAGTTCTCCCTGTATCCATGTGTAAGAAAATATGAGTTCCTATAGTATTCAACCTGTATGCTGAGCAAATAATACGAGAAGCTGTGTTCTATGACGAAAAACATGGCATCAGGATTGGAGGAAGACTCATTAACAACCTGCAATATGCCGATGATGCAACCTTGATTGCTGAAAGTGAAGAAGACTTGAAACATTTACTTATGAAGATCAAAGAATACAGCCTTCGATATGGATTGCATCTCAATGTCAAGAAAACAAAAAT
>NW_006410847.1:12224-12816 GCF_000296735.1 Chrysochloris asiatica | reverse complement strand
GGCACGGAGTGACTGGCTTGCAGGGTTTCTGGAGGGAGCTTAGTTTAGGAGTGTGGGGGCAGGGAAAGAGTCCCCATTGAATGGCTGTCATCTTGTCTGGGTGGGTCTGGTGGGGGGAGATGGGGATAAGATTTGTAAAATTCAGTGGTGAGTAACTGTTATCATGACTAATCGCGACTGTCACACTTGTAGGGGTGGGGGTTTTGTGGCCGGAGAGGGGGAGTGGTTGATATTGTGGTCCAGAAGTGTAGGACCCTGGGACCATCAAGAGTGGAACGCACAAACAGAACGTGGGACCTTATCCAAAGAAGCAGCAGCGCCAGAGATGGAGGCAGAGATAGGGGCATGGAGAGGGGGAGTGGCTGAGGACTCTAGACTCATCAACTAAGGAGAGAAGGACCAAGAACTGGTGGCCAGGAGCAGACTTGCAGAATGTGCCCTTTGGAAATGTAAATTCTTATATATGCCTGAGTGGGTTTTTTTGTTTGTGTGTTTTTAAAAAAGCTAAAGTGGATAGAGAGAAACACTTTTAACTGATGGTATATGGAGGGGATTATAATCAATGTAATGAAACAAGTTATATGAATTGTTG
>NW_006410847.1:9149-11784 GCF_000296735.1 Chrysochloris asiatica | reverse complement strand
AAAATATTAGCCCTGGCTTATTTCATTGGTTCACAGTCCCTTAACATTTTAATGTAGTGGTGGTGGTGTTCTTATAGTGCTGTGGAGTTGGTTCTGACAAATAATTGACCTGTGTAGGGTTTCTGAGGAGCTCCTAGTGGGTTTGAAATGCTGACCTTGTGGTTAGCAGTCCAGTGCTTATCCACCACACCAGAACTCCTAATATCCCATGTGACTGCCTTCTATTGTGTCACATTAGGCTACACTACATTCCCCAGGATTCCCTTTCCTGTTTATTTTCAGTTGTTAAGTGCCATCAACTCGGTTCCAACCCATAGCGACCCTGTATTCGGTTTCCCAGGAGTGGCTGGTGAGCTTGAACCACCGACCTTGAGGTTCAAACCGACTTTGCAGTCCAGCGCCATTAACCCACAGCACCATAACAGGACTCCTTATTGTCAATTGTGGTGTTTGTGGTTGTATGCTGTGGAGTCGGTTCCAACTCATGGTGACCCTGTATAGGGTTTCCGAGGCTATAAATCTTTACGGGAGCAGAAAGCCTCTCCCATGGAACAGCTGGTAGTTTCGAACTGCTGACCCTGAGATTAGCAGCCCAATCTAAAAAAGGGATTCTTGTGTGAGATTTGGAGGGTATAGTGATGCAGTAGCCTCATTGGCATGAAATAGCAGTAGGCTCTGACTGCTCCATCTGAATTCTTCACTGTCTTTAACTACTGTACCCAATATGTGTGTTTATTTCTATGACTATAGAGCCCCAGCTTGTACAAGAAACCACACTACCAAAGTCAGAGGCAATAAGACAGGCAGATTGCAGTCATCTTCCTGGGCTCCATTTCATGGTTGTGGGTTCTAGCTTGCTCTTGTTCTCTATGCCACATCCATTTTATCTTCCTTACTGCTTGTCCTGTAGACTTTTACTGTCAACATAGGACATGAAGAAAACCATCTATAAGAGACAGCAGAACCAGCTTTTATATACCCTTGTAACAAAACTCTTACACACACTATCTTAATGGTTCTGTGCTTCTGATTAAATGCTACCTGATACAAAATTAGGAATGCTTGTATAGTGTTGTAGGAGAAGCACTGGGCTTCTAACCACAAGGTTGGTGGTTCAAACCCACCAACTGTTCCTTGGAAACTCTGTGCAGGGTCTCCATGGTAAGAAGCGTGTCAGAGGTGTCCTCTGAATTGGACCTCAGTCTTTTATACTTGATTCCTTAATTTGAATAGATTTTAAAAATTAGAAACCATTAATGATCCAATTTCCTTAGTAAAGGGGCATTGATAATCCATGGCATGCAATGGCCAAACAGTTACTCAGATTATTACCATTAGATAACTGTAGTCAGTGTATAGGAAGCCGGGCTTTGGGTCACCAAATATTTGCTATCTTAGTATATTTTAATGAAAACAAGGCATAAATCTGCTATTTATTTCTAAAAGTTCTGAGAAGTTTGGGAAAGAAAATTATTCGGTTTTGGGGATTAAATTGTTAGCTCAAGGTCCACATAAGTGATTTTAAGACTTATATGACTGTCCTAAGAGAAACATTTAAACCCTAAACCTGACATTCCTGAAAACTAAACTCAATGTCCAGTCCTCCAGGTGGGTCCACTACAATGCAAATTGAACTTCCAATTTTAGAGACTCTCTTTTTAAAATTCAGTCACAGATTGGGAGGGAATGGGATTGTAAAAATTGGGATAGGAATATAATTCCCTTCCACTCATGAATGACCAGTTTAGTCTTGGTCTTAAGAACCCGTTAGGAAATAGGCGCTCTGGTAGCGCAGTGGTTACGAATCGGCTGCTAATCTCACAGTCAGCAGTTTGAAACTACCAGCTGTTCTGCGGGAGAAAGATGAGGCTTTCTGTTATCATAAAGATTTACAGCCTCAGAAACCCTGTACAGGGTTGCTTTGAGTCAGAACCAACTCCACAGCACATAACAATAACAACAACAGGAAATAGGAGCCACAAGATATCAGAATCGGTACCTGTAAGCTCTCATATTGTTAATGCTAGAGGGTCCCAGCAGCTCTAGGCCCAAGAGTGTCCCAGCAACTCTGGATCCGTCATTGAAGAAACTGAGGCCACTCAGAGAGGTGAAGCAAAGTTTCAGGTTTATTAAGCCAGCTAGCTCAGAGGAGCTAACTTCTCCAGATTCTGAGGCCCGAATGAAGGTCAGCAAGGGCTTATATGGGATCAGAATCAGGGAGGGGCTAGGTTGCGAACCTGTTTAAGGACAGGAGGGAAACCAAAGTGTCGGGGACCTGCCTCGACATAGGGGTTCAGTTCACGAGGAGGAGATACCTGACGGAGGTAGATATAGCAAAAGAATACACAGATAGACAGTAGAAGGGGGACAATGAGGCACCCCAAAGCCAGGGTGGATACATCACTGGTGGGCAGACTTGGGAGTAAAGGCATGGTGGCCACTGCAGGCAGCAACTCACTGCCCTGCCATCTTTACTGCATGCCTTCCAACCAGTAATGCCCACCTGGGGAGGCCCGGGCCTCTGTTTTATTTAGGGGAGGAGCTTCACACCAAGCTGGGAGGGACTTAGGCAAGGTACAGCTAGCATCAGTACTTTTCCAGACATTCAGGTAACTTTACATCATACTTCACTGGT
>NW_006410847.1:6119-8122 GCF_000296735.1 Chrysochloris asiatica | reverse complement strand
CTTATATCTCAAAAACAATATTCCTTCTTCTAAAGCATTTATCCTATTTTGTAAACCTTGAACTATTTACTCTTGGATGGTGAGAGCAAGACTAATCTTCCTAGAAGTTGAGTTACATGGTTACACAAGGGACACGGTGGAGAGGGCAATAGAAGTAACATATCTTAAAAAGCAGTGATCCCTAGTATGGGAGCAACAACGAAACATGTGGCACGTTAAAAGACCAGGCCAGCACAATGCGTGGCCTCATTTGTTACACTCGGGCCTATAGGGCCTCGAACTTCTGACCAGTCTTACACGGTCCGCAACACCAAAGGATTGGTCCTGCTCAGTAACCTGATTAACATTTTAGCTTGTCTCCCCGGATGAGAAGGCAGTGAATGTTTTTACCTTTTCCTGTTCATTATGACCACAGAAGTATGAAAGAATAACCAAAGTGCAAAACTTAGACTCTGGGAGGCAGTCAGAAAGCATTGTGGCTTTTAAGTTTAACAACAGCAAGATAACTCACAACCTGCAGACACCTGTGACAAAAGATTATGCTTGAAACATAAAATAGGCTGATTAAGGCCCAGAAGCAAAAATGGAACAGTTTCTCTGGGAAATGAGGACATTCCAAAGCACCTATAACTATGTTTGAATTTCAAAAGCTATCACCATGTGCAGGACGAGATGCATGCCTAGAAAATATCTGAGAAGACCCAACCTTTCACCTCTTGTTGATTTCTAGGCTTATTACAAACTTGTCAAAGTGTTGAAGAAGTGCCTCAGCACAGAACCAATCTGAAAATGCTGAAAGCCGTAGGGTATTTGGATTTTGTTTTGTGAAGTTTTCTTTTCTTTGTTTCCTAACTTTTGGAGTCCATTGAGTCCCATGTAAACTTTATATTAGCTGAACAAAACTTAAGAAACAGAGGCTTCAGAAATTACATACTACTAGAAATATAGTATTGGCAATGCTATTCAGAAAAAAAAATCATTGAGACACTATTACAGTCTTTAATGGTCCAAACCCCAACAAATCTAAATATCTATGGTCAATTGATTTTTGACAGACATAATGAGTCCATGAGGAGATAGTAGTCTGCTTAACAAATGGTATTGGAACAAGCTAATCTTCATATTCTGTATATGAAAATTAACACAAAATTGACCAATAATTGATCACTGAAAGTCAGAAGAAAAAATAGAGATAAAATTTCAAAACCTTAGTTTTGATAGTGGACTCTTAAATATGGAACCAAAATCCCATGCACAAACAACAAAAATAGATAAACTGGACTTTATGAAAATTAAAATTTTTTGTATATCACAGGACTTTGTCAAGACATTGTTGTAGGGCAAAACACATTCACACTTTAAATGAAGATTTGAGGATTTATTCAGCATAAGGGCTCCGGTAGCGTAGTGGTTACGGGCTGCGAACCACAAGGTCAGCAGTCCAAAACTACCAGCTGTTCTGTGGGAGAAAGATGAGGCTTTCTGCTCCCGGAAAGATTTACAGCCTCAGAAACCCTGTACAGGGTCGCTATGAGTCAGAACTGACTCCACGGCACACCACCACCAGAGAGACATCAGATGAAAAATAACTGTTTTGTATAGGTGAAAACAGTGATTTTAGAGAGTGGCTCCCAATTGGGGACAGATATAGAACAAGAAAGCTAGATTGCAATCACCCAAGAGGACATTCAGGTAGCCAACAAACATAAGATGCAAATCAAAACAACTGTTGTGCCTCAATTTACCCAGATGAGCACTCAAGACTCTCAGGATAAGCAAGGAAGCCTTTATTAGCTGGCTAGTGACTACAGTCTCCCTAAGCACGGGAAAACTGCAGCCCCGACCCAATTTTTCAAGGAGTATTTATAGCGTAGAGGTAACGAATCCGGCTGTCAACCGCAAGGTCAGCAGTTCGAAACTACCAGCTGTTCCGGGGAGAAAGATGAGGTTTTCTGCTCCCGTAAAGATTTGCAGCCTCAGAAACCCTGTACAGGGTCGCTATG
>NW_006410847.1:0-5689 GCF_000296735.1 Chrysochloris asiatica | reverse complement strand
AGAGACTAGGACCCCCCTGCATTGCTGATGATGGCTATAGAATGGTGCTACTTTTTAACCACTGAATTTTTCTCCCTTCCCTACCACCCATGGTAAACGTCAAATAATGTTTCTTTTAGTATGAAACCATGTGTGATTTGTTAAATATAAAACTGATTTGCTCTGTAATCCTTCACTCAATGAACAATAAAAAGTCTCAGAAAAATAAAGAGCCAGAGTAACTTTGGAGGAAAATGAAATAGACTATAATAAAATCATGGATTGGTTAGTTTTGATTGAGGTAATGATAGGGAGGGTTAAAGAATTAGGAAAATGCTTCAGGTAGATGCAAATGCTTAGATATGTTTAGATGGGCTACAAAATTTACAGTCATATCAGAATGTTTACAATGTGTACTTATCAGAACAGATTATAAAAATGTCTAGATTGATGTAAAGCATTGCTTGGTCTGGAGCTGGTGATAAGAATTTAAACTAAGGCTCTTTCTTCAGAAACTGCTTGCTCAAGTGAAATCTTTTTAGTTGCCAGGTTGGCTGCCCAAGATTTTTTGAGACTTTGTTTCTACATCCTTATCATGAATAGAATAATTCTTAGCCAGTTTACATCAATGTGTCAAAACCGTTTCTTTGGGGTGTATGCCTTCAACTTCCTAGGTTGACTATCAAGAAAGCATTCTCTCATTTATGGCTTCTAGCAGCTAACATGGCCAGATAACGATTTTGTTAGAAGTTAGCATTAAATAAACATTTAGTTGCCGGGAGACAGACCAGTAAAGAACATGTTTAATTTATCAAGACCTTAGATTAATTTAATCACTTAACCAAAACCAACCAGTTTTGGTTACAAAGACTTTATAAATTCCTTTTATACAGAGTGATGAGAAAAACTACTGAAAATAGGGAATATTTGCTACCTGTATCTCTGACACAGGTTTAATATGTAAATAAAAATACAGTAGAAACTCTTTCTTATGACTCAATGAGAAAAAACACAGCATAATCAAATGGGCAAAGCACTTTAACAGACGTTTCTCCAAAGATGTACAAATGGGCAATGAACACATGAAAAATACGCAACTGCAGATGTTGTTAAAGGCAGTCCAGTCAGTTTCAGCTCAGAGTGATCCTGTACAGGGTTTCTGAGTTGTTAAGTGCCTTTGAATCAGTTCTGACTTATAGCCACTCTATAGGATTGCCAAGGAGAGGCTGGTGGATTTAAATTGCAGACCTTATAGCTAACAGACCACTGCTTATCCTATAGTGCAACCCTAAGATGGCAGTAGTTATTAGGGAAATGCAAATTAAAACCACAATTAGATACCACTTCATACCCAGTAGGATGACTTTGCATCAGAAAATTTTAAAAATAAGTATTGTGAAGCTGTGGAAACCTTGGGGCCCTGTGCATTGCTGGTGGGAATGTAAAATGAAATTGTTGTGGAAAGCATTTGTGTTGTTCCTTGAAAATCTACTCAGGACAGCTATACTAGTGTTCATTACAGCACTATTTACAGCAGCCAAAATGTAGAAACCACCAAAATATTCATCAATTGAAGAATGAATAACCAGTATGTGGTATATAATACAGTGGAATGTTCCATAAAGAGGAATAGCATGGAAAAAAAAACTAAAAACCAAAAAACCACAACCTTGTGAATTGAGTGAAGGCTTACAGACCAGTTCATCAGCTTTACATTGAACATACACTTTGTTTCATTACAATGATTGCAATCCCTTCCATGCAATATCATTTATCCCACTTTCTCCCTGTGATTTTTATTTTATTCCACCCTCTTTCCAACCCTTCTGAACTTTGCCCATAGATAAACATTGCCTTTTTGATCTTGAATGGTTGGCCATTCCATACTCAGCCTACCTTACTACTGTTTCCCACCCTCAACCCCATGCACACCTTTCCTGATTTGGAACCATTCATTATCTGCTTATTCTGTTTAAACAACTGCTTCTTGGTCTATGTACAGGTTCCTCATGATCACAATTAAATGTTCTGGAATACCCATTCTGTACGATGTCATCCATAGCTTATCATGATCCACAGAGTCAAAAGCCTTTGCATAATCAATAAAACAGCTTTCTGGTATTCTCTTCTTTCAGCCAGGTCCATCTGGCATCAGCAGTGATAGCTCTAATTCCACAGCCTCTTCTGAATTATGTTTGAATTTCTGACAATTCTCTGTGGATGTACTGTTGCAGTGTTTTTAAATTGTCTTTAGCAAAATCTTACTTGTATGTGATATTGATTATATAGTTTAATGATTTCTTCATTCTGCGGGATCACTTCTATTTGGAATGGGCACAAATACAGATCTCCTTCAATCATCTGGCCAGGTCTTCCAAATTTCTTGGCATAGATGACTGACCACTTCCATTACTGCAACAGCTGGTTGAAAGATTTAAACTTGCAATTTGCCAGTTCCTGTAGCTTTGTTTTTAGCAGTATCTTCAGTGCAGCTCAGACTTCTTTCTTCAGTATCATTGGTTATTGATCATATGCTACCTCTTGAAATGGATGTACACTAACCACTTCTTTCTGGTGCAGTGTACACCTTCCAACTTCTTTTGATACTTTCTGCATCATACAATATTTTACCCATAGAATTCTTCGGTATTGCAAGTTGAGGCTTGATTTTTTTTTCTTCAGTTCTTTCAGCTTGAGAAATGCTGAGTGAGTTCTTCATTTTGGTTCTCTAATGCTTGGCCTTTACACATTTTATTACAATACTTTTATCTTTTCATATTTTTAATTAGAAATTTTTCTGTTCAGCTTTTTTACTTCCTCACTTATGTGATGTTAGTGAAGTCAGATGCAATCTATAGGATTAGTTTGTATCTTGAGTAAATCTATTTTGAGATATAAAAGGAGAGAGTAGTGAGCTGAGCTCAGAGGGTCCTCATACCATCAAGATAGAAGAACCAAGATTGGTGTGCATCCTTTGAACCTGAGATCACCACACTGTGAAGCTCCTAAATCCAGGAGAAGATTGATGCCAAGATGTATGGAGATCTCTGAGGATTACCTGGTCTACAGATGTTGAAAGGAAACAAGGACCTTTCTCCAGAGCCAAGAAAGACAAAGCCTTCCTGAAAATTTCCCCCTCAGAAGATTCTGGATGGGGGTTCAGGATTCCACCTATGGTCTTATGTAATGCAGAGGCTCCACAGGAAGCCTCCTTCACTGGACACGTTGTAGCCCCATTTTAGGTATTTCATTACTTCCTCTGCCCCTCAAATGTCTATT
Source organism: Chrysochloris asiatica (assembly GCF_000296735.1). Classification (NCBI taxonomy): domain Eukaryota; kingdom Metazoa; phylum Chordata; class Mammalia; order Afrosoricida; family Chrysochloridae; genus Chrysochloris; species Chrysochloris asiatica. The sequence goes on along the minus strand of NW_006410847.1, from coordinate 2,431 downwards.
TTATAATGGTATGACAGGGAAACCAAGATTCAAAAGACAGCCAGGGATCTTAACATTATTTCCTCCCTTTTGCCCATTCTCGATCTTAACCATAACTCAATCCCTGTATCCCAGAGCCCTGTTGTTCCAATGTTGTGCATGCATCATTATTTACCTCTGTCCCACTTAGCCCATGCAAACCTGCCTAATTGTTTTCACATCTGCCTTTTACTTCCATTCCCCTCCCCCTTCTTGTGTATTGCACCCCTCCCTAGCACCCAAACTCTCCTGTGTCTATTCCCTACCCTGTGCTCCACTTTCCCCTCCTTCCCCTCATCCTACTCCCACATCCCAGGAACCAGCAAAGAATCCCCCTCCCTCCCATTTATTAAGGGTTCTTTTTCTTAGTATTTTACAGTAGTGGTCCTATGCAGTATTTCTCCTATTGCTACTGGCTAGTTTACTCAACATAATGTCCTCAAGGTCAATCAATGTTATGTGATAGCTTAGAGCTTCCTTGTTGTTCTTCAAGGTAGCATAATTGTGTGTATGTACCGCAGTTTGTTTATCCATTCTTTCATTGATGGGCACTTAGACTGTCTCCATCTTTTTTCTATTGTTAATACTGCTGCTATGAACATTGGTGTGCATGTATCTACTCATGTTATGGCTTGTATTTCTTGTGAGTAAATACCAAGTAAAGGAATTGCTGGATCATAAGGTAGTTTTATTTCCAACCTTCTGAGGAAATGCCATATTGCTTTCCAGAGAAGTTGGGCCAATTTGCAATCCCACCAGCAATGCAGGAGCATCCCAGTCTCTCCACAACCTTGCCAGCATTTATTGTCCTCAACTTTTTTGATCTTTGCTGTTATTGCTGGTGTGAGATGATATGTCATTGTTGTTTTGATTTGCATCTCTCCAGGAAGACCATAGAAGAATTGATGCATTCGAGTTATGGTGTTGGAGGAGAATATTGAAAGTGCCATGGACTGCCAAAAGAATCAATAGATCCGTGTTGAAAGAAATGCAGCCAGAGTGCCCCTTGGAGGCCAGGATGGCCAAACTTCATCTCTCATACTTCGAACATATCGTCAGAAGGGCCCAATCGCTGGAGAAGGATAGCATATTTGGTAAGGTGCAGTGTCAGAGAAAAAGAGGAAGATCCCCAACGAGATGTATTGGCCAAGTAGCAGCATTGAAGGACTCAAGCATAGCAACAAATGTGAAGTTGGCCCAGGATCGGGCAGTGTTTCCTTCTGCTGTGCATAAGGTCACTATGAGTCAGTACTGACTTGATGGCACCTAACAACAACAACAATGGCTAGTGATCATGAACATTTCTTCATATGTTTGTTGGCTGCCCTGATCTCCTTTTTGGTGAAGTGTCTGTTCATGTCCTGTGCCCATTTTTAAATTGGGTCATTTGTCTTTTTCTTGTAGAGGTGTTGTATTTTCCTATATATTTTAGAAATGAGTCCAATGTCTTATGTGTCGTTGCAAAAAAATTTTTCCCATTCTGTGGGCTCCCTTTTAACTCTTCTGGTGAAGTCTTTTGATACACATAAATTTTTAATTTTTATTATGTCCCAATGATATATTTTGTCCACATTTGTTTGTGTAGTTTTCAAAATGTTTGGTAGTCTGTGTGTTCCCTGTATTAGTGCCCTCACATTTGTCTCTATTTTTTCATTGATGGCCTTCATAATTCTGGGATTCACATTTAGGTCTTTAATCCATGCTGAGTTGGTTTTTGTATAAGGTGTGAGGTAAAGGTCTTCTTTCAATCTTTTGCATATCACTTTCCAGTTCTGCCAGCACCATCTGTGGAAGAGACTATCACCTCCCCATGCGATGTATTTAGGTAATTTGTCAAAAATTAGTTGGCTTTATGTGCATGGGTTAATTTCTGGATTCTCGATTTTGTTCCATTGATCAATGTTTCTTACATTGTACTAGTACCAAGCTGTTTTGACCACAGTAGCCATGTAATATATTGTGAAGTTGGGGAGTGAGAAGTTTCCAACCTTATTCTTCTTCTTAAGCAGTACTTTGTTTATCCTGGGTCTCTTTCCTTTCCATATAAAGTTTGTAATTGTTTTTCCCAACTCTTTGAAGAATGTTGTTGGAATCTGGACTGGGATTGCATTATATGTGTAAATTGCTTTGGGCCATATTGACATTTTCACAATGTTAAGTCTCCTATCCAGGAGCATGGTACATTCTTCCATTTTTGTAAGTCTCTTTTGGTTTCTTTTAGTAGTGTTTTGTAGTTTTCTTTGTATAGGTCCTCTGTTTCTCTGGTTACATTTATTCCTAGATATTTCACCTTTTCAGTGGCTATAGTAAATGGTATTGCTTTCCTAATGTCCTTTTCAACGCTGTCATTTTTGGTATAGAGGAATCCAACTGATTTTTGTATATTGATCTTATATCATACGAGTTTGCTGAA
>NW_006410846.1:13229-13763 GCF_000296735.1 Chrysochloris asiatica | reverse complement strand
ACTCTTCTCCCTTGATGGTTCCAGGGTTCCTTGCTTCTGAAATGCAAGATGAACCACTCATCTTCTTTTGTTAGAAAACATCTACCTTTATATTTGAAACACTCAAAATCAGTCTTGATAACAATTATTCACTATTGAACCATAAGAGTTGTATCCCCATCTCCTGTAACCAGGCCCATCCAGACAGATTGGAAACCACTCAGTAGAGATTCTACCTTTCCCCTCACCCTCTGAAACTAGGCTCCTTCTTGAAAGTTTGTAAGTTAGTCTCTTCATGGGTTTGTAGCCCTCAGACCCCATTTTGGGTAACCAATGTCTATGTTGTCCATCCCTGTCAACCCTGTGGACCGAGGGGGTGGGAATGATCTTCGCTGTAAAGATTCTTTCTCTCTTTTGAGCTACTACATCCATAAGTATAGGTCAATTTCATCAAATTGTCGTGGATTACTATATTTTTTACTCTTCTTTCTTCCTGTAGTCAAGTTCTGATCATCCAGACACTGAAGCCAGGTTAAATGGGTACTATCTGCAAGT
>NW_006410846.1:11364-12104 GCF_000296735.1 Chrysochloris asiatica | reverse complement strand
AGACCGCTCTTCCTTAGTCACATTGTGAAAGCCTTCCAACATGAGGGGCTCATCTTCTTGTTCTATATCTGACAACATTCTGGTGCTATTCTTAACTTTTCAGTAATCAATATTCTGGTGCTATCTGGCAGTATTACAGTGCTATTAATAAGGTTTTCAGTGACTAACATTCAAAATTATTTCTAGTCTGTCTTAGTTTGGAAGCTCAGCTGTAACTTGTACAACATTAGTAATCTTGCTGATATTTTCTATACCAGTGGCATTGCTTCCAACATCACAGCAATAGTAACTCACCACAGTATGACAAACTGACAGATAGCACAGGTATGTGGTAGGACTGACAGATATGTGGTAGTTGGTGTTGTTAAGTGCCGTCGAATCAATTTTGACCAATATCTACCCTGAATAGGGTTTCCATGGAGCAGCTGGTAAGTTTGAACCACAGACCTTGCAGTTCAAATGTCTTTGCAGGTTGTTGTTCTTAGGTGTCATCAAGTTGGTACCGACTCATAGCAACCTTACGTACAGCAGAATGAAATACTGCCTGGGCCAACTTCACTACTCTTGCCATACTTGAGTCCATCAATGTTGCCACATGGCCAATCCATCCCTTTGGGGGCATTCCTCTTTTTCTCTGACCCTTACCAAACATGATAGCCTTCTCCAGCGACTGGTCCCTCCTGACAATATGTCCAAACTATGAGAGATGAAGTTCATCCATCCTGGCCTCCAAGGAGCAC
>NW_006410846.1:10745-11264 GCF_000296735.1 Chrysochloris asiatica | reverse complement strand
AGACCGCTCTTCCTTAGTCACATTGTGAAAGCCTTCCAACATGAGGGGCTCATCTTCTTGTTCTATATCTGACAACATTCTGGTGCTATTCTTAATTTTTCAGTAATCAATATTCTGGTGCTATCTGGCAGTATTCCAGTGCTATTAATAAGGTTTTCAGTGACTAACATTCAAAATTATTTCCAGTCTGTCTGAATAGGGTTTCCATGGAGCAGCTGGTAAGTTTGAACCACAGACCTTGCAGTTTGTTGTTCTTAGGTGTCATCAAGTTGGTACCGACTCATAGCAACCTTACGTACAGCAGAATGAAATACTGCCTGATCCTGGGCCAACTTCACTACTCTTGCCACACTTGAGTTCATCGATGTTGCCACATGGCCAATCCATCCCTTTGGGGGCATTCCTCTTTTTCTCTGACCCTTATCAAACATGATAGCCTTCTCCAGCGACTGGTCCCTCCTGACAATATGTCCAAACTATGAGAGATGAAGTTCATCCATCCTGGCCTCCAAGGAGCAC
>NW_006410846.1:8297-9505 GCF_000296735.1 Chrysochloris asiatica | reverse complement strand
GAGATTGTCTGATTATTTCTGCATTCCATTGGGTCACCTTTCTTTGGAATAGGCACAAATATGGATCTCTTCCAATCACTTAGTGTACCTTACAGCTGTCTTCCAAATTTCTTGGCATAGATAAGTGAGTGCCTCCTGTGCTGCCTCACTTTCTTGAAAGATTGCAGTTTTTATTTTATTAATTCCTGGTGCCTTGTTCTTTGCCAATTCCTTCAATGCACCTGGAATTTATGGTCTTGGTGACTGAAATGATGCTGGAGAACATATGATATAACTTATTAGTTATTAGCTCCTGTTTTCAAGAACTTAAAAAGTCAACTATGAAAGTGAACCAAAAAGAATATGCAGGAATCAAATTGAACACATCTGTAGGAAGACAAGATGGGGAACCCCAAAATCATCTGGAAAAGAAGGGCCAGGGGCCAAATGTAATACAAACCATCAACTGCTCATATGCAAGTTCAGACTAAAGTGGAGGGAAATTAAAATAAGTCCATGAAAGCCAAAATATGACCTTGAATATTTCCCACCTGAATTTAGAGACCACATCAAGAAAATAGTTGATGTTTTAGACATTAATGACTGAAAATTAGAAGAGTTATGGGATGATATCACAGACTTCAAACATTATTTAAAGCAAAAGGTCATTAAAAAGACAGGAAAAAAATTAAAATGTATATCAGAATAGATTCAGAAACTTATTCTTGAGTGTTTTGTTGTTGTTGTTGTTGTTGTTGTTGTTGTTAGGTGCCATCGACTCAGTACGGACTCATACCAGTGCGTACACTGAGGGGTTGACACTGCCTGATCCTGGGCCAATCTCACTGTTGTTGCCATACTTGAGTACATTCATGCTATCACTTTGCCTATTCATCTTGCTGGGATTCTTCCTCTTTATCTCTGATCCTTCTCCTGACAATATGTCGGGTGCCTCCTGACAATATGTCGGAAGTAAGAGAGATGTAGTTTGGCCATCCTGGCCTCCAAAGAGCAATGTGGCTGCACTTATTACAACACAGATACGTTGGTTCTTTTGGAAGTCCATGGCACTTTCAACATTCTCCTCCAACATCATAACTCAAAAACATCAATTCTTCTACAGTCTTCCTTATTCACTGTCCAGCTTTTTCATGCATATGAGGTTATTGAAAATACCATGGCTTGGGTCAGGTGCACCTTAGTCTTCAGGCTGATGTCTTTGTTTACCA
>NW_006410846.1:4682-7487 GCF_000296735.1 Chrysochloris asiatica | reverse complement strand
TCATCTCTCTTTAGAATGGTCACAAATACAGAGCTCTTCCAATCATTCACCCATATAGTCATCTTCCAAATTTCTTGGCATAGATGAGTGAGTGCTTCCTGTGCCATCTCACTTTCTTGAAAGATTTCAATTTTTATTCCATCAATTCTTGGTGCCTTGTCCTTTGCCAGTTCATTCAATGCATCTTGGACCTCCTCCTTCAGTATCATTGGCACTTGATCATATGCTACTTTTGTATGTAGAGAAGCTAAAACAATGGAAAGAGATGATGATGTAAAAGAAGTAATGGTACATACCAAAGGGCACCCAAGAGGGGAAAGTCAAGTATTATAAAGAAATGTGAAACAACCTGAAGTTAGAAAACCAAAAGAGAATAACAAACTCAGCATTTCTCAAAACAAGAGAAATGAAGAAATGCTTTAATCCTCAACATGCAAAGGATTCTATGGACAAAGTATTGAATAATGTAGAAAACATCAGAATAAACGGAAAGGAATACAGTAACGACAACAACAACAACTAAATCTGTAACTATTCAGTCATTCCAAGAGGTACCATATGTTCAAGAACAGAACATATGGTAAATGTGAAGGAAGATGTACAAGCAGCACTGCAGGCTTTGGTGGAAAACAAGTCTTCAGAAACAGATTGAATATGAACTGAAAAGTTCCAACAAACTGATGTCGAATGGGATGCACTGACTCATCTATGTCAAGAAATTTAGAAGAAAGCTACCTGTCCAAATGATTGGAAGAGATGAATATTTGTGACTATGCCAAGGAAATGTGACCCAATGGAATGCAGAAATCATTGAACACTATTATTGATATCACATGCTGCTACAAATTTTTTGAAGATAGTTCAAAAAGTATTGCAACAGTATATCTTCAGGGAGTTACCAGAAATTAAGACTGGATTCATAAGATGATGTGGAACTAGAGATATCACAGCTGATATAAGATGGATATTGGCTAAAAGCAGAAATTATCAGAAAGACGCTTATTCGTGCTTTATTCTCTAATCAAAGACATTCAATTGTTCATACCATAGGAAACTATGGATCACTTTATGAAGAATGTGTGTTCCAGACCACTTAATTGGAATCTGCACATAGACCAAAAGTCAATTGGTTAAAAAGCACAAAGGGATACTGAATGGTATAAATACAGGTATGATGTGTATTAGGGTCATATCCTTTCACCACACTTACTCCATCTGTATGCTGAACAAATAAATAAGAAGCAGGATTATATGAAGAAGAACATAGCATCAGGTTTGAAGAAAGTTTCATTAAAAGCCTACGATATAGATGACATAACCTTGTTCGCTGAAATGAAGAGGACTTAAAATATTTACTGACAAACATTAAAGTCCACAGTCTTCAGTATGGATTGTACCTCAGTGTAAGAAAACGAAAATCCTCACAATTCAACAAATGAATAACATCATGCTATACAGAGACAATATTGAAGTTGTCAAAAAATTCATTTTACTTAGATCCACAATCAACACACATGGAAGCACAGGTAAGAAACCAAAGAAAAGATTTCATAAAGCAAATCTGCTGCAAAAGAAGTCTATAAAGTATTCAAGCGCAAAGATGTCAGTTTAAGAACTAAGGTGACCCCCAAATGATAAATTTAGTTGCTTCATATACATGTGAAAGTAAGACAATGAATAAGGATGACCATAGAAGAATCAATACATTTGAATTCATTTGTTGGTGAAGAATATTGAAAGTAACACAGCCTGCCAGAAGAATAAACAAGTTTGTCTTGAAAGAAGAGAAGTACAGCCAGAATGTTCCTTAGCAGTATGTATGTGGAGGCTTTGTATGTTGTACTTTAGACATGTTGTCGGGAAGGACCAGTCCCTGGTGAAGGACATCATGCTTGGAAAACTGGAGTGTCCGTGAAAAACAGGGAGACCTGCAACAAGACAGACTCACACAGTATCAGCAACAATGGGATTAAACATAAACACAGTTGCAAGGATGGAGCAGGAATAGGCAGTGTTTCATTCTGTTGTTTATAGGGTCTCTGTGAATCAGAACTGAACCAATAACATGCAACAACAAGAGGAAAACCTTCTCCTTAAAGTCACAATATTGTAACATATTTTCATGAAGATAGATAATTAATAACAATTGCTTAAGATAAAATGTCCATTTTAGGAGGATGTTAGCTACAAACTCTCCTGATTGCAAGTAATTGCTATAATAGAGTTAAATTGCAGATAATAAAACAAAAATTGAATAAAACCAAAACATATCACTGTAGCACGAATAATTTTAAGCATGTCCTAGGCCATTTAGAAATCACTGGGAGTCTAAAAACTGTATTTTAGACAAAATCTTCAGAAACAATTTGTATTCCCTAGGATTATAACATTATTGCCATTACAGTTTTGAGGCTAGCATTGAAGTTTCAGAAATTTTTCACCTAAAGAATCTGACAACAGAAGGCCCTTGCTATCTGGTTACAATATATATCATTAAACAGATGCTTTAGATACTGTCTCTTCCTTACTTAATAAAATTCTGAATACAAAATCACAAATGTATGTCAGATTTTAGAATCTAAATCTCCTACAAACCAAATTTCCAGGGATTTAGAAATGTGTAACTTTGTTGTGTGTGTGTGTGTATGTTTATTGTTTCTTTTTTCAGATTTGTAGGAAAGATTGTATTTTCTAAAGGAATGAGAATGTAAACTTCATAAACCAATCTCTAAATGGCAAACGTCTCAAATGATTGCTTTGGAGTTGTGCTTGTAGCAGTTATCTCCATTCAATAATATACCAATT
>NW_006410846.1:0-1791 GCF_000296735.1 Chrysochloris asiatica | reverse complement strand
AAGTGTTGAAGAGCAAAGATGTCAGCTTGAGGACTAAGGTGTGCCTGACCCAAGCCATGGTATTTTCAATAACCTCATATGTATGTGAAAGCTGGATATTGAATAAGGAAGACTACAGAAGAATTGATGCTTTTGAGTTATGGTGTTGGAGGAGAATATTGAAAGTTCCATGGACTGCCAAAAGAACCAATAGATCTATTTTGGAAGAAGTGCAGCCAGAATGTTCCTTGGAGGCCAAGATGGCCAAACTTTGTCTCTCATACCTCGGACATATTGTCAGGAGGGACCAGTCGCTGGAGAAGGATATATGTTAGATAAGGTGGAAGGTCAGAGAAAAATAGTAAGACCCCCAATGAGATTAATTGGCCAAATGGCAGCATCGATGAACTCAATTGTTGCAACAGTAGTGAGGTTGGCCCAGGATCAGGCAGTGTTTCGTTCTGCAGTGCATAAGGTTGCTATGAGTCGTTAGCAACTCGATGATACTTAACAACAACAACAAGACTCCTCAGAGGAATTAACCTACTATGGGTTGCTGTATTGACTATTTCAGAAATATTTTGTTAAAAATATGTTATTTTAGTACTTACTAAAGTGAAAAAAAACACAATTATTATTATACTGAAATATTAAATACCCTGTTAATTAAATAAGGTTGATGTCATGTATCTGGACATCTGGACATATGTGTAGGATCTTCTTTTTATATTAAAATTTGCAGAGACAGTATTTGTTGGTTTTAATAAGTTTTGGTATGCACACAGACTCTCATATACACACATTCACACTGACTAACATGACCCTCTTAAGACTACAGATAAGTCTGCAAGTGAGATTGAAAAAAGATGTTACTATGTGAAAAATTTCATGAAGAATTATTCCAAGTTTTGTTTTAAAATTATACCATCACGCTACACTTGTATATGTAAATCATTTCAGTGAACATTTTTAACATGATTCAATAAAGTACAATATTTAGCTCATTATTTTTATTTCTCACTTAAGACATATTATTTGCAAAATCATGGTAAACATCTTCACATAATTTTAAATATAACTAGCTTTTTGTAACTCCTTCTACATGACTTTTTGATGCCCTGCCATATTTTGTTCATAAAAAATCATTAAGTGACTCTTATGACAAATTTAAAAACAAAACATTTGAAATTAAAAAATGCATTTTATAAAATAAGTCAGTACATTTAATGAATTGTTGTTTCTTGTGATAAAGTGAATGTTTCATAAAAATTATTATAGATGCTCTGTCAGAACTGAAAATGTTATTTGTGAAATATTATAAAACAATAAAGGCAAAAGAATTATTTTAGCCAGTGTTCAATAATTCCCAACTTATATATTTTGAGACTTGGACCCATAATTGTCACTGTGACTTTCTGGTAAATAATTATCCCTTAAGATGAAAGCATCCTCTTAAAAGGCATTAACTTTATTTTCTGTTCTGAATTTGGAAATCTTCCCAGACATATATATTTTTTTTCACAGCCTGTGATTATATTTGGAGAGTGCTGAATTGTGTAAGCAAAACAAGGTTAAAAAAAAAAAAAAAATTAAAGTCAATGCTTTCTTTTAACATTTAAAACTACTTAGCTATTTCAGCTAATACCCCATCTGTCCATATCAAACAGATTTTCAGATTTACTCACCAGGAGGCATATCCTATTTGTTTTAAAAATACATGTAGAAAGAATGTTCCTATACATGGGTAGTCTTTACAGAGTGTGTTTAAGCTATACAGAAAATATTTAAGTCAATGTGCTTAGAAAGTAAAAA
>NW_006410845.1:12161-12792 GCF_000296735.1 Chrysochloris asiatica | reverse complement strand
CAGCAGTTTGAATACACTAGTTGATCCAAAGGAGAAAGATACGGTTTTCTGCTTTGCTAAAGAATTACAACCTCAGAAACTTTATATAGGGTGGCTATGAACTGGAATCGACTTGAAGGTACACCACTGTACAAATTTTAATACACTAAGTTAGAGTAAAATTTTTAATGATGTTGAGGGGGACAGAACTGAAGAAACTGAATTGAGAAAGAAGGAAAATGGGAAGTGGGAAAAACTTTGGATGAGTTGAAAAGGAGTGGAATGGCTGTAATCATCAGACTATGAAAATTTGATTTTTATAAAAATGTATGTGCTGTTCAATCATTTCAAGAGGTAGCATATTATTAAGAATCAATGGTGCTGAAGGAAGAATTCCATGCTGCACTGAAGACATTGGTAAAACACAAGAATCCAGGAAGAAGAAATACAAATTGAAATCTTCCAAATGATGAAGCACTGTAGGGGCTCACTTGTTTATGTCAAAAAAATTGGAAGACAGCAACCTAGTCAACCGATTGGAAGAGATCAATTTTTCTGATCATTCGAAAGAGAGGTAAACCAACGGAATGCAGAAATCATCAAACAATATCATTAATATCACTTGCAAATGAAATTTTGCTAAAGATAATTT
>NW_006410845.1:9391-10761 GCF_000296735.1 Chrysochloris asiatica | reverse complement strand
ATTCTCTTGTGCATGGGGTTGCTATGAGTCAGAACTAATCGAGGGCACCTAGCAACAACAACAACAAAACACAAATACTTAGGGCAAAACTTCACAAGTTTGGGCAGAGAGAGACAGAAGAGCTATACACTGAACAGTTCTTGAGCTCACACAGGACTGGGAATTTCTCAAGTTTTGAATAACCAGGGACCAAAAAAATCTTGACACTCAATAATGTAAGATTTACAATGTCTAGTATTCTGTACAGGGTCGCTATGAGTAAGAACTGACTCCACGGCACATAACCACCACCACCAAGTATTCAATACTGTCCTGGTGTGGCACTGTGGGTTCATGCACTGGACTGTAAAGTTTGTTTGAACTGTAAGGTTGGTGATTCAAGCTCACCAGCCGCTCCTCAGAAACTCTATACAGGGTCGCTATAGGTCAGAAATGACTCAATGGTACTTAATAACAACAGTGTCCAATAAAAAAAAGCTTTTAAAGCTAAATATGCCAAGGAACAAGGACATGTAACCCATAAATAGAAGCAAAATTATTCAAATGAAACAGAACCAGAAGTTATATAAATGAAAGGAATTAGCAGAAAGCAGCATTAATTATTAAAACTATTTTTGAGTATTTAAATGTAAACATGAGCAAATTATGGAAAGACTTGGGAGACATAAAAAAAGAGAGGGACAGAAGGTTTTATTTTTTATGTTGGAGAAGAACACTAGAAAAAGAAAGAATGGTGGAAGACATTATTATTATAATAACTGACTAAGCTTCTGTTAAGGATGGTGGGAAATTTGGGGAAGAATAATGATGATGGCTACACAATATGATGAAAAGAATTACTGTCACTGAAAATTACAAAAAGGAGTGTTATGTTTTGTTGTGTCAGGAAGTAGAGTTACTTTTGGTTTGATCTGATCCTTTTACAGCTTGTTTTCAAACCAGTTTAGGGAGGGAAAAAGGATTCTTGGCAACACAATGGCTAATTGTTCAGGTGCTAACTGAAAGGTTGGAGGTTCAAAGCCACCCAGCGGCTTTGTAGGAGAAAGACCTGATAATCTGTTTCTGTAGAGATAACAGCCAAGAAAATCCTATGGGTCTAGTGCTGCTTTGTCACATGGAATCCCTGAGTCAAAATTGACTTGATAGCACCCAATAAGAACAGACGTAAAGTATCATTTATTCTAGGAGTGTGTTTAGTCCCACTATTAAAGGATGGATTTTCTAGGTCTCTACTGAGTGATCCTAGGATCAGGAAATTTCTTCTCCCCTGGTTCCTGATTATCCGTGGTTATTCAAAACTTGAGAAATTCCCAGTCCTGTGTGAGCTCAAGAACTGTTCAGTGTATAGCTCTTCTGTCTCTCTCTGCCCA
>NW_006410845.1:5685-8153 GCF_000296735.1 Chrysochloris asiatica | reverse complement strand
CTCTCTGGAACTCTGCCCTACAGCTTGCAATTGTTTCAGCCTTCCTGAGTTTTTGTCTTGATAACCTCAACTCAATAAGACCACTAATTAAGACTACTATGTTTTACTTAGGAATCCTTTCCTTTCTCCATAGTCAAGAATGTGTCCCCAGACAGAAAGCCAGGGCAATCTGAGGGCTGTCATTTCTCAGGGATCACAGTCCCACACTGTCTGTTCAAAATTTAAAAACAGTTGTTTCATATATAGCCTGGTTTTCTAGTTTTTTAAGGCAGGAGATTAAATCCAGTTTCAGTTAATTCATTTTGGGGAAAACTGCTCTTTTGAAAAGCATCAGTGACTGCTTACTAACTAAATCTAAAAGTTTTTCCTTATTCCCTTTGTACTCAAGCCAACATTTGAGTCACTGCCCTCTGTATTCTAAAAACTCATCTTTTGAGCCATTCTGCCATCATGACCATTCCTTCTCTACCTATTCACTGTCTTTTTTCCTTCAGAGGGCTTAGTGGGTAGGTAAGCTTATTTCTAAAGCAGATTATAGATGAACCTGCAATATCGGGGTAGATAGGAAACAGAGCTGCAGGAACCTAGGCATTTGTCTCTAGGTACAAGTCTACTTTTAAATACTGGGAGGCTTGTTGTTGTTGTTAGGTGCCATCAAGTTGGTGCCAACTCATAGTGACTCTGTGCATAACAGAATGAAACACTGTCTAGTCCTGGGGCAACCTCACAATTGTTGCCACGCTTGGACCCATTGATGCAGCCACTTTACCAATCTATCTCTCTGACCCTCCACCTTACCAAACATGATATCCTTCTCCAGTGACTGGTTCCTCCTGACAATATGTCTGAAGTATGAGAGACGAAGTTTGGCCATCCTGGCCTCCAAGGAGCATTCTGGTTGCACTTCTTCCAACACAGATCTATTGGTTCTTTTGGCAGCCTATGACACTTTCAATATTCTCCTCTAACACCATAACTCAATGGTATGGATTTGTGACTCACCATACCATTGTAGGATGATTGAGAGGTGGGTGTACTTATTATTTACACCAAACAAATTAATAATGCTATTATTTCCCATTCTAATTAGGGGAGTTCTGAAGGTTTTTCTATTCTCAAGAAAGCATGATTAAACAATTTCAAATTCAAACAATCAAGATTGCCAACTTTGCCAGAAGTTTTTTCTGTGGCATTTTATTGACTTGTCTTTTATTCATTTATTTTTCCTTGCTTTGTTCCTGTCAATGTGCACAGTTTCCCTACTGGTTCTTCCCAGAGCATATACGATATTGAATCGTGTTTTTTTGTTTTTTTTTTTCCCCTTTCAGTTTACATATGTAATTCTGTTCTGGTTGATTTAGCAGTAATGTAAAACTTCCAGACTTTGCTTTTTATCTCAGATGTGATTATATAGGTTAGATTATGTTTTCAATTTACTTTGTTAATGATTGCAGACCCCAATAGGCAGAGTCATTCACGAAATCAAGATGATTATGTTGATACTGATACTGAACACTTATTTTTTTTCCCTGAAGACATACCTGTTAATTATATATTAATCCTACATGCAATTCAATATAAAAAATTAATTACCTCAAAAAGTTATTTTTGATAAAAAGAATAGTATTTAAAAAGTAACATAGGATTTCACATCTGTCAGAAGAAAATAACTCAGATTCTCTGATCATTTGTCATAGCTTTTACTGATATTAGATGGCATAACCAAACATCAAACTAAGGATAATTATGCATTTTCCAATTATTCTTCCTCAAGAAACCTGTCAACACAGGTTTGATGCCTAGAAAAATAACACCACTTTAAAGGAATTATCATAAAGCTCAGGCTGACAATTAGATGTTGGCAGTCAAGGACAATTAAATATTAGCTTACCCTTGGAGTTAATTTATTGCCCTTGAGACCTAGCTTCATGTCCTTCAAGGGTGCTTTTTAAAATGACAGACTGATTTTTTTAATAGTTTTTTAAGAGTTTACTTACATAAATTTTTTTTTTTTTAATTCTATGTTTATATTTGGCAGCTTATGTTTGAAACAGAATTTAAACTGAAGTTGTTGTTAGTAAGGCAGTTAGTTCATCCTGATTCATAACAACCCTGTATAGGGTTTCCTAGGAGAGGCTGGTGAGTTTGAACCTCCGATTACAATTGTAATTCAAACAGACCTTGAGTTGTCCGGAGTCATCGCTACTCATAAGCAGTGGTCCAAGACCATTAGGTGGGTGGTGTACATGAAACAATAAATCCATAGAGCATCAACAGTAGGTCCCCTACCGGACTAGACTCTGAGCAATAGAGGAACCAGTCACTGGAGAAGGATATCATGTTTGGTAAGGTGGAGGGTCAGAGAAAAAGAGGAAGACTCCCAGCGAGATGGACTAGTCAAGTGGCAGCACCTATGGACTCAGGCGTGGCAACAATTGTGAGGTCGGCCAAGGACTGGGCAGTGTTTC
>NW_006410845.1:4908-5471 GCF_000296735.1 Chrysochloris asiatica | reverse complement strand
ATATATCATTATATGCCTTGATGGTATCCTACATAATTATGTTTAATTGTAATTTCAGAACAGGATGAGACAGGAAAAAAAAAAAAAAGAAGCAGAGAAATTTGTCAAGATTTGTTGCAACAAAACTTTTCTAATATTATGAATAAGGAGGTAAAAGAGCTGAACAGACAATTTTACAGGTCAGCTCGAGAAGACAAAGTCAAATATTACAATGAAATGAGCAAAGATCTGAAGTCAGAAAACCACAAGGGAAGAACACACTCAGCGTTTCTTAAGCTGGGGTCCAAAAAAAAATTCAAGCCTCCACTTTTGCCATTGAAGGATTCTCTGGGCAAATTATTAAATGATGTAGAAAGCATCCAAAGAAGATGGAAGGAATACCCAGGGTCACTATACCAAAAGGAAATGATTGATGTTCAACTGTTTCAAGAGGTAGCATATGATCAAGAGCCAATGATATTGAAGGAAGAAGAAGGTACATTGAAGGAATTGGCAAAGAACAAGGCACCAAGAATTGACTGAATAAAAATTGAAATCTTTCAATAAAGTGAGGTAGCAATGAA
>NW_006410845.1:2160-2713 GCF_000296735.1 Chrysochloris asiatica | reverse complement strand
AAAAAAAAAAAGAGTCAATGAATCCTTTCTGACTCATAGCAACTCTGTGTAGAGTTTCCTAGACTGTAAAGCTTTTGGGGAGCAAAAAGCCCCATCTTACTCCTGTTTGATATTCCTAGAAGTTTGGCTTTTATTATGTACGATGTGGCAAGAGAGATGGAGGGTCAGGCATCAAAGATTTCAAACAAAGGGGTAGTAAGATTAGATTTCCACTAGGAATGACTAAATAAATCCAATGGTATATTTATTCTATGGAATACTATGCTGCTGTGGAAAACATTGAGTGTTTTCTATTGTACGGACATTTTTGTTCAAAAGGTCCAAATTAATGATACTTTCATTTGTGTACAACCAAGATAGGGAGCAGAATATGATTTCATATCCTTGTGTGTACATAGAATATATCCGGGGTTATTTGCACATGTACAAGCACAAGTACACATGTGACACAACCTGGTAAGGGTAGTTTCCTTTAGAGGGGGAAGCTGGAGGGCTGGGAATTTGTGTTGAGGAGGGAATTTTTTTTCTTTGCATGTTTTTTTTGTTTTGTTTT
>NW_006410845.1:0-865 GCF_000296735.1 Chrysochloris asiatica | reverse complement strand
AATGAAACGATGGTATAAAGTTGATGCTCTCACATGTAAACTATCACTCAGTTCATAATAATAAATAAAAGAAAATATGACTATCAATATGCTGTCTATAAGAGACACCTTAGACAAAATGAGGAAAATAAGCTAAAAATTAATGGATGAAAAGAATATATGTCAAGCAAATGGCAACCAAAACAGAGTAAGAGTGGCAATATTAATTTCTGATAAAATAGACTTTAAGACAAAACCAGCAAAAGAGACAAGGAAGGACATTACATAATGATTAAAGGATCAATTGAACAAGAAATCATGTTATTGTTGTCAACTACCATCAAGTCAGTTCTGTCCCATAGCAACCTTATATAGGTTTCCCAAGGAGTGGTTGGTGGCTTTGAACTGCCGATTTTGTGGTTAGGAGTCCAGCGCTCTTCCTATAGTGCCAGACCAATATCTACACACCCAATAAAAGAGCCCCAAAATACATAAATCAAACTTTAACACAATTGAAAGGAGAAAAAGAAAATGATCCTGACTCATATAAACCATAGGTACGATTCTGCCTGATTCTGCATCATTCTCACAATCATTGCTGTTAGAGCCCACTGTTGCAGCCGGTTTGTCAAACCATCTCATTGAGGGAATTCTTTTTTGATGACCTTTCACCTTTACCAAGTATGATGTCCTTTTCCAGGAACTGATCCCTGCTGATATGTCCAAAATACGTGAACTGATGTCTTGCCATCCTTGCTGCTAAGAAGCATCCTGGCTATCCTTCTTCCAACATATAATTTTTCTTTTCTAGCAGTCCATGGTGTATTTAATATTCTTCATTGATACCATAATTCAAAAGCATCAATGCTTCTTCATTCTTCCTTAT
>NW_006410844.1:10636-12611 GCF_000296735.1 Chrysochloris asiatica | reverse complement strand
TTCAAGCCTTGATCTGCAATATTGAAGGGTTCTATGGGCAAAATATTGAATGATGCAGAAAGCATTAAAAGAAGATGGAAGGAATAGAGTCATTGTCAGAAAAACAAATGGACGATGTTCAACCATTTCAACAGGTTGATACGATCAAGAGCCAATGACAATGAAGGAAGAATTCCAAGGTACACTGAAGACACTGGCAAAGAACAAGGGTACAGGAATTTATGAAATACAAATTGAAATCTTTCAACAACCTGAGGCAGCAATGGAGGCACTCCCTCATCTATGCCAAGAAATCTAGAACACAGCTACCTGGCAAACTGATTGGAAGATATCCATATTTGTTCTGATTCCAAAGAAAGGTGATCAAATGAAATACTGAAATCAACAGACAATACCATTAACGTCACACACAAACAAAATTTTGATCCAGATTAGTTTAAAAATGGCTGCAACAATACATTGACAGGGAACTGCTAGAGTTTCAAGTCAGACTTAGATAAGGGTGTGGAACTAGGGATGTTACTGCTGATGTCAAATGGATCTTGGCTGAAAGCAGAGAATTTCAGAAAGATGTTTACCTGGGCTTTATTGACTATGCAAAGGCTTTCAACTGTGTGGATTTTGACAAACTAAGGAAAACACTATGAAGAATGGGTTTTCCAAAGCACTTAGTCAGAGAGGCAGTCATCTGAACAGAACAAGGGGACTCTGAATGGTTTAAAATCAGGAAATGTGTGTGCCAGTGTTGTATTCTTTCACCATATTTATTCAATCTGTACGCTGAGCAAATAATCTTACTGATGAAGATCAAAGACAAAAGTCTTCAGTATGGATTGCATCTCAATGTAAAGAAAGCAAAAAACCTCACAACTGGAACAATAAATAACACCATAATAAATGGAGAAAACATTGAAGTTGTCAAAGACTTCATTTTGCTTTGGAACCACTATCAATACATAGTGCTATGTATTATTACATGAGGCAAATATGCTGCACAAGACCTCTTTTAAGTGTTCAAGAGCAAAGATGTCAGTTTGAAGAGTAAGGGGTGCCTGACCCAATCCATGATATTGTCAACAGCATATGAAAGTTAGACAATGAGTAAGGAAGACTGTAGAAGAATTGATGCATTTGAGTTATGCTGATGGAAAAAAATATTAAAAGTACCATGGATGGCCAAAAGAACAAACAAATCTGTGTTGGAGCAAGTACAACCAGATTGCTCCTTAGAAGCCTGGGTGAGACTCCATTTCTCATACTTCAGAGCTATTATCAGGAAGGACCAGCCCCTGGAGAAAGACATTATGTTTGGTTAAGTGGAGGGTCAGTGAAAAAGAGGAAGACCCCCCAATGAGCCGAACTGACATAGTGCAATCAAGTATAACGATTGTGAGGATGGCACAGGATTGGGCAGTGTTTTGTTCTGTTGTGCATAGGATCACTATGAATTGACTGAACAGCCCCAAACAACTAGAGGAACAATCAGAAAAAAAACAAAGAGAGCCTAATGTTTACATGCATTACTTTCAAAAGAAATAACTTACATGTGATAGGAATTCCAGAACAGCAATAGACAAAGATTCCATAGGTTACAGTGTCAAGAATTGTTGGAAGAAATCTTCCTGAACATCGTGAAATACAAGAAGACAGCCATTTAAGAAGTTGAATGAACACTAAACAAGATAGACCCCAATAGAAAAACACCAAGACATAATATTATAATCAACTTTTTAAAGCCAAAGACCAGGATAGAATGCTAAGAGCAACTCAGGAAAAATGGAAAGTGACCTATAAAGGAGATAACAAGACTCAGCTCTGTTTTCTCAGTAGAAATCATGTAGGCACGAACACAATGGAATGATATTCATAAAACTCTGAAAGAAACAAATTGACAAGTAAGATTCATATTTCCAACATCCAAAAAAAAAGGTAATAGAGGTAAATACTGTTGGTTAGAGGATACATGAATAGGATT
>NW_006410844.1:7919-9640 GCF_000296735.1 Chrysochloris asiatica | reverse complement strand
TAACAGAACGAAACATTGCCCAGTCCTGTGCCAACCTCATAGCATACTTATATAATACTCTGAAACCTCTTTTACAAACAAATTGGACTCCCACCATTCAGTCCTGTAACTTGAATAACTAATTCTATGCAAAATTAATCATTCTTTCTTCTGCATTCCATAGTATCACATATGTATCTCAATTATTGCATTTATCATTGTAATTACTTGTTTACATGCCTGTCTTTCCCACTAAGCTTTTTGGCAAAAATAAATCTCATTCATATGTATAATTTCAGAACCCAGCACAGCCCTTGCACATGGATAAAGTCCAGAAAGTTTGCTGAGTGGGGTATATAGCATTGGGAACACTTCCAATACCCCTAAACCATTCAGCATTTAAATCATCATGAACTAGAATTAATTCTTAATTATCCACGCTATTCTAATCCCTAAAAGAGAAGCAAGCAACTTCATGCAGTCCCAAACCACAAATAATCTATATTCCTTCATATGGTTTAACTATGCTAACAGTAAAGTCAATTTGCTTGCATAAAGCATACATAAATAGAAGGAAATGCCAAGATAATGACAGTGAAGTTTTTGAGTGAGATTTTTTGGTTCCTATTTAAAAAATAAATACATCTGACCCACATTCATTTTCCAAACATTTATGGATTCGGAATGACTAAGTTTAGCTAGTCTCCATGCCTAAAGAATGAATTGAGATGAAGGGACATTAGAGAGCAAAAGAGTCACAAGGACATTTTTACAAAGTCAGAATATCTACTGGTCCAATAACAGTGCAATTAAAAATCAATTCCAGGGTACAAGCTGGAGCTATAAGTGCCTTGAAATGGAAAGTCTACTTTAGTGAACATTCTCTTACAAAAGACCAGTGAACCTAAGTATAGTATTCTTTTTACATACATACATAATAATTGCTCTGGTAGCGTAGTGGTTACGAATTGGGCTGTGAACCGCAAGGTCAGCAGTTCGAAACTACCAGCTGCTCCGTGGGAGAAAGATGAGGCTTTCTGCTCCCATAAAGATTTACAGCCTCGGAAACCCTGTTCAGGGTCGCTATGGGTCGGAACCGACTCGATGGCACTTAACAACAACAACAACAATAGTAAGTTAAAACAAAGATCCCATAGGCTAATTGAGAAAAGTACTTCAAAATATGCATTTTGTCAAAAGTAAACACCTAACTAAAATTTCTATCATACTAGGTAATGAGTGATAACATAGATTAAGTTTTATAACTTTTTTATTACCCACCAGACAAATCCAGGCAAAGAAATTACTAACAGAGTGGAAAAGCTCAATACAATCAGCCAAAACAAGACCAGGGGCAGACTGTGCAACAGACCATCAATTGTTTATATGCAAGTTCAAGTGGAAGGTGAAGAAAAATTTTAATAGTTCATTAGAACCAACCAAATATGAGTTTGATCATACTCCACCTGAATTTAGAAATTTGATGCATTAGATACTGATGACAGAAGACCAGAAGAGATATGGGATGACATCAAGAACATCATACAGAAAGAAAGCAAAAAGTCATTAAAAAGACAGGAAAGAAAGAAAAGACCAAAATAGATTCCAGAAGAGATTCTGAAACTTGCTCTCCAGTTTAGAGATGCTAAAACGAATGGAAGCAATGAGAAAGTCAAAGAGCTGAATAGAAAATTTTAAAGGGAAACTCAAGAAGGCAAAGTATTATAAAGAAATGTGCAAAG
>NW_006410844.1:2388-4893 GCF_000296735.1 Chrysochloris asiatica | reverse complement strand
AGTGCCTCTAGGCACTTACCAGTAGAGCTGAAGTGCTTTGTGACACTTGCTTGAGCAGAGCAGTGACCAGGCTGACCTATTCTAGAGATCAAGGAAACAAGAAGGAAAAGTTAAAGAAACAAAGAGCACAGGAAGCAGAGCTGCCTCAGCCTCAAAGGAAGAATCATAAGCTATGGGGCTCCTAAGAGTGGGGCCACAGTTTCTTAAGTTTCAAGGAGTTGGCTTTTACTAACTCAGTTCTATTGTGTGAGGCTGTCGTTAAGATGGAACTTTTGTCTAAAGCTGGGGGTGGGGGGTGGCCATGCCCAATGGAGCAGAAGAATGGGGGCTTCTGGGGCCAAAGAGGTAAGTCACCACTCAAATGGACTAGGATAATGAGATTGCTCAAAGCCAAGGCAGCAAAGTTGCCATTCCAGTGGGCCTGAAAGTCAGGGCTGAAATCCAAGGTTAAGCAGGTGTGGCACTGTGGGTTAATGTGCCAGACTGAAAAGCTGTTTGAACTGCAAGATTGGCGGTTCAGGCTTACCAGCTGCTCCTTGGAAACCCTATACAGGGTCGCTATGGGTCGGAATTGACTCGACGGCACTCAACAACAATATAGGTTTGCTACGAGTTGAAATAGACTCGATGGCACTTAGCAACAACAACAACCCAGAACCCAGACTGCATGGCCAAAAGCAAGAATACAGAAGGCAGGAGAATTGTCTAGATGGTCTCAGAGAGCAGAGGATTACTTTCAAGTGTTCATAGCTAATGTATATTGTTCTGCTAGATTGTTAACTTGCTTGGTGCCAGTTATCCCTTCTTTCTCTCCAATTGTTCCTGTTTTGATGGAAATATCTATGTCTTGCAAGTTCCACCATTGTATCTGGAAGCAGATAACTTGTTCTCTAGATTCATAGTTTAAAAGGAATTTTGTCCCGGGTTGAAATTTGGTCTTGGAAGAATTCTGGATAATATAATGGGGTTAGTGCATTTTCAGTTGTACTGTGTTAGTGGCATTGTATTAGGCACAAGTATGACTTAATGAATATCTTTATTTAGAGAATATATAGGTTTGAGGAGATATGTATAGGCACCAAATTGACATGGAGTGAAATGTGATATTTAAAGTTTTGTGTCAATTTAGTTGAGCCAGGCTTCTCAGTGATTTAGCAGTTACGTTTGATTTGATGTGATAAGCCCTGATCTAATTATCCTATGTTGAAAATCCTCACTTCTGTGTTATTAATAGATCCTTGATGTGGTTAACTACAAGGTCAGCTGTTAAACTTACCAATTGCTCTCAGACACCCTATATAAGGATGCTATGAGTCAGAACTGATTGGACGACACACAATAACAACAGCAACATGGTGTCAATGAGGTCAGATGCAATCTACAGGATTAGGCTACATCATGAGTCAATCTCTTTTGAGCTACAAAAGGAGAACAAAATGTGCTCCGAGGGCCCTACTACCACCAAGATAGAACAGTTGAGAGTGGAGTTAGTCTTTTGGACCTGGGGTCCTGCACTGTGAAGCTCTCAAATCCAGGGGAAGATTGATGCCAAGAGGTATGGAGATTTACAAGGGATACTGGGCCTACCGATACTGAAAAATCCAACAAAGAAAGCTTTTCTCAAGAGCCAGCACTCTCAATTTGGACTTCTGGCCTCCTAAACTGTGAGAGAATAAATTTCTGATTGTTAAAACCATCCACTAGTGGTATTTCTGTTATAGCATCATTAGATTACTAAAACACCATTAATGGTATTGAAAAATAGTTTAACCATTCGTGGTTATGTGCCGTGGAGTCAGTTCTGACTCATAGCGACCCTGTACAGGATTTTCGAGGCTATAAATCTGTAGGGGAGCAGAAAGCCTCATTTTTCTCCTGTGGAGCAGCTGGTAGTTTCGAACTGCTGACCTTGAGGTTAGCAGCCCGATTCATAACCACTATGGAACTGTAAGTCAAAATTAACAATGAAATACCATCTCATCCAGCAATAATAATAAAAATGAACAAACAACAAACAAACCCAACAGAACACAACAAAGGCTGGCAAGAGTATGGGGAAATTGGAACTTTTATATACCACTCATGGGATTGTACAATGATACAATGACTGTGGAAAATAGTATGGTGGTGGTGGTTGTGTGCTGTGGTTGTGTCCCAACTCATAGCGACCCTGTGTAAGTTTCCAAGACTAAATCTTTATGGGAGCAGAAAGCCTCATCTTTCTCATATGCTGTTGTTGTTGTTAGGTGCCATCGAGTTGGTACGGACTCATAGCAACCTTACGCACAGCAGAACAAAACACTGCCTGATCCTGGGCCAACCTCACTACTGTTGCCATGCTTGAGTCCATCAATGCTGCTATCTGGCTAACCCATCTCGTTGGGGGTCTTCCTCTTCTTCTTTGACCCTCCACCTTACCAAACATGATCTCTTTCTCCAGCGACTGGTCCCTCCTGACAATATGTCCAAAGTATGAGAGATGAAGTTTGGCCATCTTGGCCTCCA
>NW_006410844.1:0-1913 GCF_000296735.1 Chrysochloris asiatica | reverse complement strand
ATTATTTGCTCAGCATACAGGTTGAATAAGTATGGTGAAAGAATACAACCTTGTCACACACCTTTGTAAATTTTAAACCATTCAGTGTTCCCATGTTTGTCCAGGTACAGATTCCTCATGACCACAATTAAGTGTTCTGGAATACTCATACTTTGCAATGTTGTCCATCGCTTGTCATGAGCCACACAATCTAAAGCCTTTGTGTAGTCAATAAAGCATAGGTAAACATCTTTCTGATATTCTCTACTTTCAGCCAAGATTCATCAGACATCAGCAATGATATCCCTCATTCCACAACCTTTTCTGAATCTGGCTTGAACCTCTGGAAGTTCTATGTCAATGTATGCTTACAGCCATTTCTGTATTACCTTTAGTAAAACTTTACTTGCATGGGATATGAAGGCTGGTAAATTCTAACTGCTGACCTTGAGGTTAGCAGCCCAACTCATAACCCACGACATTACCAGGGTTTCTTGAAAAACTGTATGGAGCGTCTTTAATACTTACAAAAAGAAATGCCATGTGATCCAGCAATCCTAGTACTAGCTCTATATCCTAGAGAAATAAGAGATACAAATAGATATATGCACACCCATGTTCATTGCAGCATTATTGATAATGGTAAAAAGATGAAAACAATCTAAGTGCCTATGAATGGATAAACAAACCATAGTGCATACACTATGCAATGTAAAAGAATAATGAATCTGGAAACATCTCTCAACATGAATGAATCAGGAGGGTATCATGCTGAATGAAATAAGTCAATCACAAAAAGACAAAAATTGCATGGAACCAGTATTGTAAAAAGTCAAGAAAATGTTACATACAGAAAGAAACATTCTTCAGTGGTTACCAAGAATGGGAGAGGAAGGGAGCAGAAATCATTAACTAGAGAGTTGTTGTTGTTACTAAGTGCCATCAAGTCAATTCCAACCCATACTGACCCTGTATAGGGTTTCCAAGGAGCAGCTGCTGAGCTTGAACCACCGACCTCGTGGTTCAAATCGACAACTTTGCAGTCTAGCGCATTAGCCCACAGCAGGCCAGGAAACATGTATTAAGTTGGGTGAATGGAAAAGGAATACATAAGGGGATTCCACAAAACATATCCAAGGAAAAAGAAGACACTGCAAGGTACACAAGAGTAAAAAGCAAAATGTAAATAAGATTTCATATGTAATCCTGTAATAATAGTAACAGCAAATAATTTATGAGTAGATATATAGGTAGATATGTAAGCTGAACAGAAGTGGAATGGCACATGGGGATACACTCACAAGCATATGTATGTTTGGCAGAGGATATTTTTATATTTATTTGTATATGGTACAAATATATCCAAGTATATAGTAGTGCATACAATAGGAAAATATATGCAAACTTCTCAGCTATAACAAAACATGTTGAGGGGCTGGGTCACTGGGTTTAAGAGCTTAGGACCATAGTTTCTGGGGATATCTAAGTCAACTGGCATAGCACCTAAAGAGTGATGTTCTACATCCTACTTTGGTGAGTATCAATTAGGATCTTAAGAACTTTTGCGTGGTAATTTAAGCTACAACCATTGGTCTCTTCTCATCTGGAATGAAGAAGTGTGAAGAAAACCAAAGACTCAAGAAAACAATGGGCCAAAGGACAATTAGGCCACACAAACCAGAGGTCCCATTAGTCTTAGACCAGAAGAATTAGATGGTGCTCCATTACCACTACCAATTTCTCTGATTGGAAATAGAAGAAAGAGTGGGAGAAAAATGTAGAACTAAATTCAAAATCATAAGGTTAACCTTACTGGTTTGAAAGAGACTGGTGGAATACTAAGACTATGGTCATTAGACACCCTTCAAAATGGAATTGAACAGACTCCAGTGATCACCTTTCAGACCTATAAAGTGAGCAGAACCCATGAAGAA
>NW_006410843.1:12433-13118 GCF_000296735.1 Chrysochloris asiatica | reverse complement strand
CTTTTAGGGTTTTATGTGTAAGACCAGGTTTGGGGGTTTAAGACTAGGTTTAGGACTAGACCTAGGTCTAGGGCTGTTAGGGCTTTAGGGAAAGCGCTAGGTCTGATAGAGCTTTAGGGCTAGTGCTAGGGTTGTTAGGGCTTTAGGGCTAGGGCTCTTAGGGATTTAGGTCTAGGCTTAGGGCTGTTAGGGTTTAGGGCTAGGGCTAGGTCTAAGACTAGGGCTCATAGGGCTTTACGGAAATGGTTAGGGCTAGAGATTTTAGGTCTTTAGGGCTAGGACTAGGAATAGGGCTGTTAGGGCTTTAGGGCTAAGGCCAGGGATAGGACTTTAGGGGTACGTTTAGGGCTAGGTCTAGGGGTAGGGCATTAGGGAAAGCACTTTATGGCTAGGTCTAGATATGTAAGGCCTTTAGGGCTAGAGCTAGGGCTAATAGGGCTTTAACTCTAGGGCTACTTCTGTTAGGGCTTTAGGGCTAGGGCTAAGGATAGGGCTTTAGGTTAAATATAGGGTCAGGTCATTAGGGCAAGGGCTTTAGGGCTAGGGCTACGGCTAGATCTTATAGGGCTTTAGGGCTAGGGCTAGAGCTGTTAGGGCTTTAACTCTAGGGCTAGGGCTGTTAGGGCTTTAGGACTAGGGCTAAGGATAGGGCTTTAGGTTAAATATAGGGCTAGGTCATTAGGGC
>NW_006410843.1:9721-10642 GCF_000296735.1 Chrysochloris asiatica | reverse complement strand
GGCTAGGTAGAGGGCTTTTAGGGCTTTAAGGCTAGGGCTAGTGCTAGGGCTCTAGGGCTAGGGCTAGGGCTAGAGCTTTTAGGGCTTTAAATCTAGGGCTAGGTCTGTTAGGGCTTTAAGGCTAGGGCTAAGGCTAGGGCTAGAGCTGTTATGGCTTTAACTCTAGATTTAGGGCTGTTAGGGATTTAGGGCTAGTGCTAAGGCTAGGGCTTTAGGGCTAAGTCTAGGCCTAGGGCATTAGAGCAAAGGCTTTAGGGCTAGGGCTATGGCTGTTAGGCCATTACGGCTAGGGCTAGGGCTATTAGGATTTTAAGGCTTATGGGTAGGGCTAGGGGGTTGTTAGGGCTACGGCTAGGGCTGTTAGGGCTTTTGGGCTAATGCTGTTAGGGCTTTAGGGCTAGGGCTAGGGCTAGCCTGTTAGGGATTTAGGGCTACGACTAGTGCGAGGGCTGTTAGAGCTGTAGGGCTAGGGTTAGTGCTGTTAGGGCTTTAGGGCTAGTGCTGTTAGGGCTTTAGGGCTAGGGCTAGTGCTGTTAGGGCTTTTGGGCTAGTGCAATGGCTAGGGCTGTTAGGGCTATAGGGCTAGGGCTTGGGCTCTAGGCCTTTAGGGCTAGGGCTAGGGCTAGGGCTGTTACGGATTTAGGGCTATGGCTAGTGCTACAGCTGTTAGGGCTTTAAGGATAGGGCTAGGGCCAGCCTGTTAGGGCTTTAGGGCTAGTGCCAGTGCTAGGGCTGTTAGGGCTGTAAGGCTAGGGCTTTTAGGGCTTTAGGGATAGATCTAGGGCTGTTAGAGCTTTAGTGCAAGGACTAGGGCTAAGTATTTAGGGCTAGTGTTTAAGGTCTAGGGCTAGGGCTCTTATTGCTTTAAGGCGAGGCCTACGGCTACAGCTGTTAGGGCTTTAGGGATAGTGCTAGGGCTAG
>NW_006410843.1:6689-8134 GCF_000296735.1 Chrysochloris asiatica | reverse complement strand
GCTGTTAGGGCTTTAGGGCTAGGGCTAGAGCTGTTAGGGCTTTAGGCCTCGGTCTAGGGCTGTTAGGGCTTTAGGGCATAGGGCCAGGGCTAGGGCTATTAGAGCTTTAGTGCTAGGGCCAAAGCTAGGGCTAGAGCTTTAGGGCTAGATCTAGGGCTAGGCCATTAGGGCCAGGGCTTTAAAGCTTAGGGCTAGGGCTGTTAGTGCTTTAGTTCTTGGGCTACGGATAGGCCTGTTAAGGCTTTAAGGCTAATGCTAGGTCTAGGGCTGTTAGAGCTTTAGGGCTGTGCCAGGGCTAGGACTGTTAGGACTATAGGGCTAGGGCTAGGTCTGTTATGGCTTTATGGCTAGGGCTTGGGCTAGGGCTTTCAGGGCTTTTGGCGTAGTGCTAGGGCTAGGTCTGTTAGGAATTTAGGTATAGGTCTAGGGCTGTTAGTGCTTTAGGGCTGGTGCTATGGTTGATAGGATTTTAGTTTTAGGGCTAGGGCTAGGGATGTTAGGGCTTTAGGGCTAGGGCTGGGCCTAGGGTTGTTAGAACTTTAAGGCTAGTCCTAGAGCTGATAGTGTTTTAGGGTTAGGTCGAGGGCTAGGGATGTTAGGGATTTAGGGCTAGGGCTACGTCCGTTAGGGATTTAGGGCTAAGGCAAGGGCTAGGATTTAGGGCTACGTTTAGTACGAGGTCTAGGGCATTAGGGAAAGGGGTTTAGGGCTAGGGCGAGTGCTGTTAGGGTTGTTAGGGCTTTAGGCCTAGGGCTAGGCCTGTTCGGTCTTTAGGGCTAGAGTTTGGGCTATGGCTGTTAGGGCTTTAGGGTTAGGGCTAGTGCTAGGCCTCTTAGGGCTTTAAGGCTAATGCTAGGTCTAGGGCTGTTAGGGCTTTAGGTCTAGGGCTAGGGCTGTTAGGGCTTTAGGGCTAAGGCTAGGGCTAGGACTAGGGCTCTTAGGGCTTTAGTGCTAGGGCAAGGTCTGTTAGGCCTTTAGGGATAGTGCTAGGGCTAGGGCCTTAGCGCAAGGGCTTTAGAGCTAGAGCTAGGGCTGATAGGGCTTGGGCTATGGTTGTTAGGGCTTTAGGACTAGGGCTATTAGGTCTTGGTCTACGGCTAGGCCTCTTAGGGCTTTAAGGCTAATTCTAGGTATAGGGCTGTTAGGATTTTAGGGCTAGTTCCAGTGATATGGCTGTTAGGGCTGTAGGTCTAGGGCTAGGCCTGTTAGGGATTTAGGGCTATGGTTTTGGCCTAGGGCTGTTAGTGCTTCCGGCGTATGTCTAGGTCTAGGTCTGTTAGGCCTTTAGGTCTAGGTCTAGGTCTATTAGGGCTTTAGGGCTAGAGCTAGGGCTGATAGGGCTTTAGGGCTAGGGCTAGGGCTAGGGATGTTAGGGCTTTAGGACTTGGGCTGTTAGGGCTTGGGCTACGGCTAAGCCTGTTAGGCCTTTAAGGCTAATGCTAGGT
>NW_006410843.1:3218-5225 GCF_000296735.1 Chrysochloris asiatica | reverse complement strand
TAGGGCTTTATGGCTAGGGCTAGGACTGTTAGGCCTTTAGGTCTAGTGCTAGAGCTGATAGTGCTTTAAGGTTTGGTCTATGGCTAGGGCTCTTAGGGCTTTAAGACTAGGGCTGTTAGGGCTTTAGGGCTAGGCTTAGGGCTGTTAAGTGTTTAGGGCTATGGCTAGGGCTATTAGGGCTTTAGGGATAGGGCTAGGCCTGTTAGGGCTTTAGGGCTAGGAATAGGGATAGTGTTGTTAGGGCTCTTAGTGTTTTAGTGCTAGGGCTAGGGCTGTTAGGGCTTTAGGGCTAGGGCTAGGCCTGTTAGGGCTTTAGGGCTAGGGCTTGGGCTATGGCTGTTAGGGCTTTAGGGCTAGGGTTAGTGCTATTCGGGCTTTAGGGCTAGGGCTAGAGCTAGGTCTTTAGGGCTAGGACATTAGGGCAAGGGCTTTAGAGCTTATAGGGCTTAGGCTATGGCTGTTAGGGCTTTAGGACTAGGGCTGTTCGGGCTTGGGCTACGGCTAAGCCTGTTAGGGCTTTAAGGCTAATGCTAGGTATAGGGCTGTTAGGGTTTTAGGGCTAGTCCAGGGCTTGGGCTGTTAGGGCTATAGGGCTATGTCTAGCCTATTAGGGACTTAGGGCTAGGGCTAGTGCGAGGGCTGTTAAAGCTTTAGGGCTAGGGCTAGTGCTGTTAGGGCTTTGGGGCTAGGGCTAGGGCTAGCTTGTTAGAGATTTAGGGCTAGGGCTAGGGCTGTTAGGACTTTAGGGCTAGGTCTAGGGCTGTAAGGGCTTTAGGGCTAGTGCCATTGCTAGGGCTGTTAGTGCTATAGGGCTAGGGCTAGGCCTGTTAGGGCTTTAGGTCTAGGGCTTGGGCTGTAGGCCATTAGGGATAGGGATAGGGATAGGGCTGTTACGGATTTAGGGCTAGCGCTAGGGATACAGCTGTTAGGGCTTTAAGGCCAGGGATAGGGCCAGCCTGTTAGGGCTTTAGGGCTAGTTCTAGTGCTATGGCAGTTAGGGATTTAGGGCTAGGGCTAGGGCTGATAGGGCTTTAGGGCTTGGGTTAGTTCTAGGGCTGATAGGGCTTTAGGGCTTGGGTTAGGGCTAGTGCTTATAGGGCTTTAGGGCTAGGGCTAGAGCTGTTAGGGTTTCAGGTCTAGGGCTAGGGCTAGGGCTATAGGGCTAAGTCTATGGCTAGGTCATTATGGCAAGGGCTTTCGAGCTAGGGCTAGGGCTGATCGGGGTTAGGCTATGGCTGTGAGGCCTTTAGTGATTGGGCTAGGGCTAGGCCTCTTAGGGCTTTAAGGCTAATGCTAGGTCTAGGGCCGTTAGGGCTTTAGGGATAGTGCCAGGGCTAGGGCTGCTAGGGCTATAGGGCTAGGGCTGTTAGGGCTTTAGGGATAGATCTAGGGCTGTTTGGGCTTTAGTGCAAGGGATAGGGCTAAGTATTTAGGTCTAGTGACTAAGGTCTAGGGCTAGGGCTCTTAGTGCTTTAAAGCTAGGTCTAGGGCTACAGCTGTTAGGGCTTTATGGATAATTTTAGGGCTACCGTGTAGCGTAGTGGTTACGAATCGGGCTGCGAAACTTAAGGTCAGCTGTTCGAAACTACCAGCCGCTCCGTGGGAGAAAGATGAGGCTTTCTACTCCCATAAAGATTTACATCCTTGGAAACCCTGTACGGGGTCGCTATGGTTTGGAACCAACTCGATGGCACTTAACAACAACAACAACAAACCCTGTTAGGGCTTTAAGGCTAGGGCTAGTGCTGTTAGGGCTTTAGGGCTAGGGCTAGGGTTGTTAGGGCTTTAGTGCTAGTTCTGTTATTGCTTTAAGGCTATTACTGGTGCTGTTAGGGCTTTAGGGCTATGGCAAGGGCTGTTAGGGCTTTAGGGATAGATCTAGGGCTGTTAGGGCTTTAGTGCAAGGGCTACGGCTAAGGATATATGGCTAGTGCTTAAGGGCTAGGGCTAGGGCTCTTAGTGCTTTAAGGCTAGGCCTAGGGCTACAGCTGTTAGGGCTTTAGGGAT
>NW_006410843.1:0-1426 GCF_000296735.1 Chrysochloris asiatica | reverse complement strand
GGCTAGGGCTAGGGCTTTAGGGCTAGGTATAGGCCTAGGGCATTAGGTCAAGGGCTTCAGGGCTAGGGCCAGTGCTGTTAGGGCTTTAGGGCTAGGGCTTGGTCTAGGGATGTTAGGGCTTTAGGGCTAGGGCTAGGGCTACTGCTGTTAGGGCTGTTAGGGCTTTAGGGCTAGGGCTAGGGCTAGACCTGTTAGGAATTTAGGGCTAGGGCTTGGGTTATGGCTGTTAGTGCTTTAGGGCTAGTGCTAGAGCTATGCCTCTTTGGGCTTTAATGCTAATGCTTGGTCTAGGGCTGTTAGTGCTTTAGGGCTAGGGCTAGGGCTAACGCTGTTAGGGCTTTAGAGCTAGGCCTAGGCCTAGGGCTGTTAAGGCTTTAGGGCTAGGGCTAGTTCTGTTAGGGCTTTAGGGATAGGGATAGGGCTCACCTGTTAGGGCTTTAGGGATAGGGATAGGGCTAACTTCTTAGGGCTTTAGGGCTAGGGCTAGGCCTGTTAGGGCTTTAGGGCTAGTGTTTGGCTAGAGCTTTTAAGGCTTTATGGCTAGGGCTAGAGCTGTTAGGGCTTTAGGGCTAGGGTTGGGGCTGTTAGGGCTTTAGGGCTAAGTCTAGGGCTGTTAGGGCTTTTGGGCTAGGGCTACCGCTAGGGCTAATGCTGATAGGAGTTTAGGGCTAGGGTGAGGGCTAGGGCTTATAGGGCTTTAGGTCTATAGTTAGGACTAAAGCTGTTAGGACTTTAGGGCTAGGGCTAGGGCTGTTATGGCTTTAGCGCTAGGGCTAGGGCTAGAGCTGTTAGAGCTTTAGGGCTAAGGCCAGTGCTAGGACTTTAGGGCTACTTTTTAGTCTAGGGCTAGGGCATAAGGCAAGGCCTTAAGGGCTAGGGCTAGTGATGTTAGTGCTTTAGGGCTAGGTTTGTTAGGGCTTTAGGGCTAAGGGCAGGGCTAGGGGTTTAGGGCTATGTTTAGGGCTTGTGCTAAGGCTAGGGCATTAGGGATAGGGCTTTAAGGCTAGGTCTAGGGCTGTTAGGGCTTTAGGGCTAGGGCTAGGGCTAGGGCTGATAGGGCTTTAGGGCTAGGGCTAGGGCTAGACCTTTTAGGGCTTTAGTCCTAGGGCTAGGGCTGTTAGGGATTTAGGGCTAGTGCCATGGCTAGGGCTGTTAGGGCTATAGTGCTATAAGGCTAGGGCTAGACCTGTTAGGGCTTTAGTGCTAAGGCTTGGGCTGTTAGGCCATTAGGGCTAGGGATGGGGCTATTGCTGTTACGGATTTAGGGCTAGGGCTAGAGCTACAGCTTTTAGGGCTTTAAGGAAAGGGCTAAGGCCAGCCTGTTAGGGCTTTAGGGCTTGTTCTAGTGCTAGGGCAGTTAGGGATTTAGGGCAAGGCTCGGGCTAGGGCTGATAGGGCTTTAGGGCTTGGGTTAGTTCTAGGGCTG
>NW_006410842.1:6120-12839 GCF_000296735.1 Chrysochloris asiatica | reverse complement strand
AAAAAAAAAAAAAAAAGATAATATATAGACATAATGAATGCCAAGAATGTTCTTCAAACAAAATGAAATTAGACTAAGTATCAGTAACAGAAAGATGGCTGAAAAATTCCAAAGTATTTGAAGACGAAATGACATACTTCTAAATAACACATGAATTAAAGAGGAGATCTGGAAAGATGTTTTCAAAAGACATTTTAAACTAAACTAAAATGTCAATACAACGTATCAAAATTTACTGAGTTTACTGAAAGCAGTGTTTGAGGAAAATTTATAGCATTCAATACATGTATCAGTGAGAAAGTTCTAATAATCTAAACTTCCTCATTAGGAATCTAGAGAAGAAAGAGAAATTTAAGCTTAAAGAAGGCAGCAGGAAATAAATAAAAAAAAAAATTAGAGATGAAATCAATGAAATGGAAAAGATGAAAGCAGTTAAGAAAAATGAACAAAACCAAAAGTCGGTTCATTTAAAAAGGTCAGCAAAATTTATGAGACTCTAGGCAGGCTGAGCAATCAAAAAGTGAGAGAATACAAATTACTGACATCAGAAATGAAAGAGGATTTACCACTTCTGACCCTAAGATCAATATTACATACATTCTTATACTCACAAATTTGAAGTTTGATGAAATTAATCAATTCCTTGAAAGACGTAAAATACAATACCTAACAAAAAGAGAGACTGATAATCTAAATCCATATCTTTTAAAGGAATTGAATGAATGGTTTATAATCATTCAAAACAGAAAGTATTAGGTCCAGATGCTTTCATTGGTACGTTCTATCTAACATTTAAGGAACATACCAACTTTACAGAATCTCTTCTGAAAACTGAAGAAGTATGGACATGCTTAATTCATTTGATGTGGTCAGAGTTACGCTAATACCAACACCAGACAAAGATATTACAAGAAAGGAAAACTCAAACAACAACAACAAAATATCTCCCATTAACATAGAACAAATACCAACAACAAAATATTAGTCAACCAAATCCAAGAATGCATATTAAAAAAGTTACACTCCACAAACAAGAGGGAAATTTCCAGGTATGCAAGGCTGTTCCAGATTCAAATATCAATGAATGAGATCCAGCTCACCAATAAGGGAAGAGAACAAAATTATATGATCACACCAATTGATACATTAAAATCACAGGACAAATTCTAGCTACTATTTAATATAAGAAATTTTAAACCAGGACTAGAGGAAACTTCCTCATTTTAATAAAGGACATCTACAAATAAGCACAGCTTATACACATGATAGGAAACTAGATTCTTTCTACCTAAGATTGAGGACAAGACAAGAATGACCTCTTTCATCACTTCTATTCAATATTTAATAGATAATGGAGGGCCTAGATAGTGCAATAGAGAACAAAAGAAAGTAAAGGTTATACTGAGTGGGAAGGAGTAAATAAAATAAAAAAAAATTTTTTTTTTGACTTAATGGTCTATGTAGAGAATCCCTAAAATTTGAATGTAAATCCCAGCTTCAAATAAGTGACTATAACAAGGTCATGTAAAACAGGAATATTACAGTAAATTCAATTGCTTTCCTATATATCACTGGAAAGTTGTACTTTGAAGTAAAAAAAAAGACAACAAACAACTGGCACCTATAATCACTTAGGAGAAAAATACAGAGGTATAAATCTATTAAAATATATAGAATGAATATGTTGAAAACTATAAAACTCTGATGAAAAAACAAAGGGAGAATTTATATAAATGGGGGAGAAAATTAATGGTCATTTTCTCATCTCCATTTCATTACTTTCTTCTCTAATTCCATTTCTTCTCCAATTCCATGTTAGCTGAACATGGAGGACTAATATAGCTAAAACGTCAAATATTCTAAATTAATCTATAAACTCAATGTAACTCTAATCAACTCTAGCAAGCTATTTTGTAGCTATTGATATACTAATCTTAACGTTTACATGGGACGACAAAAGCAATGGAATAGCCAACACGATGTTGAAAAAGCAGAATTGGAAGCTGCATGTCCATTGATATTAAGATTTAGTCTCATTGGTACATCTACACAGCTGTAGATATCAATACAGTGTAGTATTGGAAAAAGAATAGATGCATAGATTAGTGAAATAAAAGAGAGAGTCATAAATAATGTCAAACAAATATAGACAACTGATCTTTGAAAAAAGAGCAAAGACAATTCAAAGGAGAAGTGATCCTCTGTGCAACAAATGTTGCTGGAATGAGTGGATGTTCATACCAAAATGATGACTCTAGGTGCACACTACACTTTTTACCGAAATTGAATTAACAGGAAGCATATCCCTAAATGTAAAATGAATGAGCATACAACTTCTAGTAGGAAATTTACCAGAAAATCCAGATTATCTTGGATTGGTGATAAGCTTTTAGATACAACATCAAAAGGATGATCTAAGAGAGAAAGAAAAATTGGAGTTTCTTAACATTTTAATTTTAATTTTAATTAAATTGAAGCTTAGGCCCTACATCCTAGTTTGGAGAGTAGCATGTAGGGTGTTAAAAGCTTGGGAGCTGCTCTCTAAGATCTGGTTATTGATCCATGACACAAAAAGAGAATGAAGGACATCCAAGGCTCAAAGAAGAAATGAGTCCACAGGCCTAATAGTCAACATAGACCACAGTCTCTAATCAGAGACCAGAAGAACTAGATGGCGTCTGGCTACCAATACTGACTGTTCTGATCAAGGACACATAGATAGTCCTGGATAGAATGGAATAAAAATGTAAAACAAAATTCAGATTCCTAAAAAAGGGCATACTAACTAGACCAACAGAGATTAGAGGAGCGTCCAAGACTATTGCCCTAAAATAGCCTTTGAATTTGGAACTGAAGCTATTTCTGGAGGTCATTTTTCAGACAAACAATAGATTGGCTTATAAAATAAATAATATCACCCTTGTGTAGTGAATTCTTTAAATAATCAACTATCTGATACCAAATGGTCAACAGTTACCCAGAAGCAAAGATGAGGAGACAAGGAGGGAAGGGAAGCTAAATCCATGGAAACAGAACAAACAGAATGGAAATATCCGAATGCTATCATGTTGTGGCAATTGTAACCAATGGTACGGAACAATGTGTATAAAAATTGTTAAATGAGAATGTAATTTGTTGTGTAAAGTCTTGACTAAAACAATAAAATATTATTAAAAAAAAAAAGACAAACCACAGACTGGGGAAAGGAATTTGCAGAATTCATATCTGAGGAAAGATTTGTGCTTAAAATATAAAAAGAACTCTGAAAACTCAACAGTAAGAAAAAAATAAAATAATAATAAATGGCCAAAAAATCTGAAAAGACACTTCACCAGAGAAGAGGTAAAGATGCAAATACTCATAAAAAGATGCTTAACATCATTTGTCATTATAGAATCCCAAATTAAATCTGCTCTCTCTACATGCCTACTCCAAAATACCAAACCCACTGTTGACAAGACTATTCCTGCTCATGGCGACCCTGTAGGACAAAGTAGAATTGCCTGATAGGGTTTCTGGCACTGCCAATCTTTATGGAAGCAGGCTGTCACATCATTGAATGGTTTGTGGGTTTCATCCAAACTTGTGGCAGCAGTCCAACACTTAACTTATTGTGCCATCAGAGCTCTAGTGGTGGTGGTTATGTGCCATGGAGTAAATCCAACTCATAGTGACCCTATATAGGGTTTCCAAGGTCCCCAAATCTTTAGGGAGCAGAAAGTCTCATCTTTTTGCCATAAAGTGACTGATAGATTCTAACTGCTAACCTTACATATAGTAGCCCAATTCCTAACCCACTGCACTACCAGAGCTCCTATCAGGACTCTGGTAACATTGATAAGTGCTGTTGAGTTGGTTCCAAGGAGCAGCTGGTGGGTTTGAACTGCTGACCTTGTTGTTCACAGTCAACTGTTTATCTTACAGTGCCACACCAGGGCTCTAAGATGTCTAAAATCCAAAAATCTAACAATAGCAATTTCTGATGAGGGTGTGTGGAGCAGAACTACTTGCTATCAAGTGGAGTCCAACTCCAGTTGTTGCAGAAGAATTGTGCTCTGCTGGGCCAATTGCCATGTCCAACAATTGGCTATTCTCTGCGACCTGTGTGGAAAGATTAAATCCAAGTAGGGGTCATGGGAGATGAGAAATAAAAGAAAGATACAAGACACAATTGAAAATAAGAAAAGTTAGGACCTGGTGGGATGCGGCACTCTGATGGAGATACTGCAATACAGACCAAGGCAGTGAATTTATTTTATACACAGCTCAAGGAGAGGTGCTTGAGGGAGGGTAAGGAGTACAAGCACATCTTGTACTGAAGGAGCCAGCAGTAAGCAGAACTTTATCAAAAATACTGTAACTTGTGGTAGCAGCTGGAACACTGATTAGGGCACTAGAATGTTTCACAGGCTTTGCCGAAGGACATACCTAAATTCAAGGACAGACCTTGCAAATTCCCTATCCCATGAGGCAGCCCAGAAAGTTCCTCAGGGGCAGGAATTGACTTGGAAGCAGCCTGAGTTTCTGGACCACAACTGTTCAGTTGCAATCTTTCAGTTAAACTACCCTCCAAGTCAGGGACCTTCAGCTCAGCTGCTCCCAACAGTGCTCTATAGTTTTTAATGGCTGATTTTTGTTTTTTTTTTTTTTTTAAAGTAGATTGACAGATCTTTCTTCTGGGGTGGATTCTAACCTCCAACCACCTCCTTAGCAATTGAGTGTGGAACTCTCTCATTCACTGCTGAATACAGTCACTTTAATGTTAGAGAAAACTGGGGAAAATGTATAAGGGATATCTTTGTATTATATTTTACAAACATGTCAATAAAATATTTGATTTAAAAAACATATAGTTTCCTTGAAATCACCTGAACAAATGAAAACCTTATCTTTATGTTTTCCCTCAACATTTCTGAATATGATGCACACTACATTAGGGGTCACAATGACAGAAGTCTGTGTTGGTCAGCTTCCCCAATACCCAGAACACCCATCATTCCTGTTATAAATAGCTACTGCAGGGAAGGTCACATCTCTATCACCCTAAGATCCAAAGATTTAAAAATTCTTTATCATTTTTGAAATGTGCTTTTTCTCTGCAGCTCCAAGCTAGCATCCTATCACTATCCTCTCTGGAGAAAGTTTGAAATAATCTGTAGGCTAAATCACTGCTGTAACCATCCTACAAAACAGATGAATTGGGTTTTGGCAAACTCTGGTTTCCACTTCATTATTTTTCTCAGGATAATGCTGAATGTGCCTTTATCTCCCATGTTCTCAGCAGGCAATCAGGCCTGTGATTTCCTCAAGCTTTTCTGATGGAAATCTTGCATGTCTAGTGTTGGGCGGGTTGTGATTTCCTGAGGGGTCTAGGTTTTCCACTTCACTTTTTGTTCTCATTGTGTTCACAGTTTCTTGACTGTTCTGTGGCTATAGTTGTTGTTAAGTGCCCTCGAACTGGTTCCTGCTCATGGCAACCTTGTATAGGGTTTTGGAGGAGTGGCTGGTGGGTCTGAACCACTGATGTTGCAGTTAGCAGTCCTACAGTGCCACACTAGGTGATGGCTGCTATTTTTTTTTTTTTTAAACCCAACTTGTCTACTACCAGTCCAGGTAATAAAGGAGCTCTGGTAGCATAGTGGTTATGAATCGGACTGGTAATCTCACAGCAGTTTGAAACTACCAGCTGTTCTGCGGGAGAAAGATGAGGCTTTCTGCTCCCGTAAAGATTTGCAGCCTCAGAAACCCTGTACAGGGTCATTATGAGTCAGAACCGACTCCATGGCACATAATAACAAGTAGTCCAGGTAATACCTTATTTTTTTCTAATTCCATTGTCATTGAGTCAGTTTCGACTTATGGTAATCTCCTGTGTTCAGAGTAGAACTATTCCATAGGGCTTCTGTTCTGTCTGTTTTGTTCTGTTTTGGTTGTTAATTGCAGTTTGGATCAAAGTTTAAAGAGCAAATTAGTTTTCCCTTCTACAATTTATACCCATTCTGTCTCATGACACAGATTGGGATCCCCTCAATGGAACAGGACTCTCTCTGCTTAAGTGTAAGGCACTAGATTACCAGTTCATTCTTCCATGTTATGGCTAGGTGGATTCAAACTGCCAATGTTATGGTTAGTAATTGAGTGCAAACCATCTGTTCCACTCAGGGACCTTTTCTATGTCTTCACAATGTCAGAGTGCTCCCAGGACAATGTGTAGCTTCATTTTTAGTAAACCTTGTCAGATGTAGATTTTTACCCACCCTCCCCTCTCTTCACCTACATATTGCGATTGCTGTTGTTAGTTGCCATTCAGTTGATTCTGATTCCTGGTGTCCCTGTGAGTGCAGAGTAGAACTGCTTCATAGAGTTTTCAAGGCTGTCACCTTTCAGAAGCAGATCACCAGGTCATTCTTCCAAGGCACCTTTAGATAGGTTTGAACTACCAACCTTTTGACTAGTAGTCAACCACTGAATGATTTGCTTCACACAGGTACTCTTTATTTACAAGTACAGAGATGGAAATTCTAGATGGTTTTCAAAACCACAGAGCAGCAGATCCAGGACTGGAAGCACAGACATTCTGATTCTATATCAAGTTTCCTTCCATGTCAGCCAGGGCAGCTGACATGGAACAAAGTTGCCTGGACGGAGCCACTCTGCTCAGCACCATGAACAGGGGAGGGGCAAGCTCTCAGAACCTCTCACTCAGCCCTTCCCTCCAG
>NW_006410842.1:1823-5854 GCF_000296735.1 Chrysochloris asiatica | reverse complement strand
GTTTCCATTCTTCCTTCCTACCTGCCCCTTCCTGTCTTCTGAGCTTTGCTTTGGGTAAATGCTGCCCTTTTGGTCACCAGTGGTTGATTGCTCTGAGGAGCATGTTACTCACGGATATTATTGTTCACTTTGCAGCCCTTCTAGTTTTTTCTTGGACTCCTGGTGTGGCTGCTAACAAAAGGTTGGAAGTTCAAACCCACCAGCCTCTCCTTGGAAACCTTATATAGGTTCGTTATGGGTCAGAACTGACTCAACGGCACATCACAACAACAGCAGTCTCTACTTGGTGTCCTGATGTGGCACTGTAGGATAAGCACTGGACTGGTAACTGAAAGGTTGGAGATTCAAACCCATTAGTCGCGTCTCTGAAACCATATATAGTAGCACTATGAGTCAGAACCAACTCTAAGACACTTAACAACAGTCTTTTCTTAAAGCTTTATTTTGCTATTTTGTTGTTGTTGTTAAGTGCTGTTGAGACAGCTCCCACCAGCTATCCTGTATAGGGTTTCCAAGGAGTGGTGGGTGAGCTTGAACTATTGACGCTGCAGTTCAAACTGACTTTGCAATCCAGTGCATTAACACAAGCAAGGGATGGTTCCCACTCATTGTAACCCTGTATAATGATTCCAATGAGTTGTTGACGGGTTTGCACTGCTGATATTGTGATTAGAAGTCCAGCACTTATTATACAGTGCCACACCAGTACTCCTGAATTTGTATATATATCCTTAATTATTTAAGGGATTTCCCATCTATTCCTACTTTGTTTAGTGTTTTTATCAGAAATGGATGTTGGATTTTGTCACATACATTTTCTATGTCAATCAATATGATCATTTGTTTCTTTTTCTTTGTTCTGTTAGGTGGTGGATTATGTTGATTGTGTTTCTGATATCGAATAATCCTTGCATACCTGGTATGGATCACATTTGGTCATGATGTGTTACTTCTTTGATGTGTTGTTGGATTCAATTGACTAGGATTTTGTTGGGAATATTTGTTTTTATGTTCATGTGGAACATTGGTTTATAATACTTATTTTTAGTGATGTTTTGGAATGATGCTATGCTCTTTTTATAAAATGAATTTGAGAGTTTTCAATCCTTTTCTGTATTCTGGGATAGTTTGAATAGAATTCGTGTCAGCTTTTCTCTGAATGTTTAATAGAATTCACCTGTCAAGACATTTGGACCTAGATTTTTTTTTGTTGGGAATTTTTAAACAACCTGATTAACTTATTCTTTTATTATAGGTCTGTTCAAGTTTCTACTTCAGTCCGTGTTAATACAGGAAATTGTGTGTTTCTAGATACTTGTCTGCTTCTTCTATATTTTCAAAATTTGATGTTGTACAATTCTTCATAGTATTCTGTTATTATTCTTTTTATTTCCATGGGTTTTGTTGTGACATCACCCATACCATTTCTTATTCATATTATTTGCATCCTCCTTTATTAAATTGGCCAATGTTTTGCCAATTTTATTGTCATTTCAAGGAACCAACTTTTTGTCTTGTTGACTCTTCCTGCTGCGTTCTTTGGAGTGCTGCCGTGACACTGTGGGTCAATGCACTGGACTGCAAAGTCAGGGGTTCAAGCTCACCAGCTTTTCCTCTGGTTACCATGGGCTGGATTATTTCTGCTCTAATCTAATTATTATTCACTATTTCTTCTGGTGAGTGGGCTTACTTTGCTGGTATTTTTTAAATTGTTGGAGATGCTGGGTTAATGTGTTGGATTTGATTTATTTTCTTTTTTCTTTTCAAGTATGTGTGTTTATTGCTATAAATTACCCTATAAGCACTGCATTTATTCTGTCTCAAAGCTTTTGGTCTATTGTGTTTTTGTTCTTATTTGATTCAGCTAATTTTAAATTTCATTTTATTTGTTCTTTTACCCAGCAGTTTTTAAGCAGGTTTTAGTTCAATTCCTATATACTTGAATTGCTTCCCTTGATATTTCTATTGTTATAGTGCTATGATCTGAGAAGATACTTAGAAGTATTTTGATCCTTTTAATTTTACTCTGGTTTACTTTTGGCCTAACATATGATCTGTACTGGAAAATGTTTCATGTACACTGGAAAAAAAATATGTAGTTTGCAGTTGTGTGACATGTTCTATGTGTCAAGTTGATTGATTGTGCTGTTTCATTCTTCTGTATCTTTGTTGGATTTCTTTCTAGTTCTGCCCTTCAGCAAAAGTGGCATATTAAATGTGGCTCTGTAGGGTAAGCCCTGTACTGCTGACCACAAGGTCAATAGTTCAAACCTACCATCTGACCCTTGGAAACGCTATACAGGGTCTCTATGAGTTAAAACTAACTTGACGGCACTTAATAACAACAATTATTATTGTTGGGTTGCCTACTTCTTACTTTAATTCTGTTTGAGTTTGATTTATATAGTGTGTGGGTCCTTCATTGGGAGCATAGACAGTTATTATGGTTACGTTTTTTTGTTCACTTGACCCTTTACTCATGCTATAATGTCCTGTTTGTCTCTTATACTGATTTTTGCTTTAAAGTCTATTTTGTCAGAAAGTAATATGTCCACTCCTGGTCAGTTATGATTACTATTAGCTTGATATGTTTATTTGAATCCTTTGATTTTTAGTCTATTTTTTGTCTTTGTATTTAAGGTGTGTCTCTCATAGACAGCATATTGAAAGATGCTGTTTCTTATTCATTCTGCTACTGTCTGACTCCTGACTGGTGGGTGTGATCAGAAAATGGAAGTGTGTGCACAGTTCCCTGTTTTCCACTTGTGTAGCTCAATTTAGGGTCAATGTGGCTGGTATTGGTTGCTGTCCATCATTGATCAGGTGCTCTAAGAGCTGGTATTGGCTCTTGCCCAGTGGGTGGAACTACAGAGGGTGCTGTGGTATTTGACTGTCTGAGCAAGGTTGTTGTCTCCTGTCAGGTGAGGCAAGAAGAGAAAATACATAG
The DNA here is from genome assembly GCF_000296735.1 of Chrysochloris asiatica. Taxonomy (NCBI): domain Eukaryota; kingdom Metazoa; phylum Chordata; class Mammalia; order Afrosoricida; family Chrysochloridae; genus Chrysochloris; species Chrysochloris asiatica. The sequence continues at coordinate 2,907 of NW_006410842.1, read as the reverse complement.
AAACATACACACAAGAAAATTAAGCAGAACAAACAAGTTAACAAGAACAAAATAGAACAAATACTGAAGGAGAAAGAAAATAACACAGGCAGCAATAAAAAAGAGAGAGAATATAGCAAAAAAGAACAAAAAAGAATCAGGAAAATACTGCTGTAGAAGAGAAAAATAATCAAGAATTAAAAACCCCGGACAAAGCTAGGGAGTGGGAAGATAAAAAGGAAAAGATTTTAGAGACCTTAAAAGAAAATCATTAGGAAAACAGAAATAAAAGTGGGGAAAAGAGACACAGAAGTAAAGAAAACAAAATGAAAATGGGAAAGAAAAGATAGAAAACAAGGAAGAGAAAAAAGGGAAGGAGAAGAAAGAATAAAATCATGACCACCAACAACAAAAAATCGATATTGCTTGACCTAGAGTGGAGAAAGCTCAGGGGGTGGGGGTGGGGGGGCAGGGATAGGGAGTGCAGGGGTGGGGGTGCCAGCCAAATATTTCAAAAGGAGTAGAAGGAGGAGGAGAGATGAGACAGCAGTGTTCCCGGCCCTAGATGGAGTTCTTATAGGCCTACGTGATGTCTATGTTTAGGGCATCCAATTCAGGAGCAGTTAATATAGGCACTTATGGTATGTCAGCATCAGTGGGTTCAGTGTCTGTCAGGATCAGAGGGCAGCTAAGGCAGGTGACAGGTTATGAGAGTTCCTGCTCGTCTAGTCTGACCTGGCTGCTCTGCAGGTTCTGTAGGTCTGAGCAGAACACATGGGAATCCAGGTGTCCAGTGACTTAGCCAGGACCCAACTCACCTTAACTTGGCTCATCATCACACAGCCCAGAACTCCCGGAGAGCAGCATCTGTGCTGGGGATGGGTGCCGAGGGTAGGGGATGACTACACCTCTGGTCATCAGGGGAACAAGAAAGAGTCACACCTATCTGTTGCCAGTCACTGGTGTGGATCTGCATGACTAAGCCACCATCTGCCTCCAAAGCTGCTCACAGAGGTTCAGGATGGTTGTGCCTCATCTGGCTGGTTGACTGTTAATCAGTTTGTCTCCTCCCTTCACTGCCCCTACTCAGTTTTCCCTCCAGGTA
>NW_006410842.1:0-517 GCF_000296735.1 Chrysochloris asiatica | reverse complement strand
TGATCACATCTACCTGAAGGCAATCAGAAAGCATTAAAAAATACCAAAACACACACTCAATTCAGTATTAAGGCCAAACATAAACACTAAACATGTCCAAGAAGCAAAACAGATGACTACATCAGCACATGTCCAAAAACAAGATAAAATGTCTGAGACAAATGACCCAGAGGTCTTGGACTATATTCTGGAAGAAGGACAGACCTTGGAAATGCCTGAGAAGGAATTTAGAAAAATGATTATAAAATGTTTCAAAACACTTTATAATAGAGTTGAGAAAAATAAGAAAGAAGTCAAGAAAGTGCTACAGGAACAAGAGAGATATAGCATTGGAAACAATTCAAAACCTACAGAAAGGGATTCAAATGATTAATAATAATCTATCAGAAATAGACAACACACTAAAAGAGCAAAGGTGTATAATAGAAGAGATGGAAAGCAGAACTAGTGAGCTGGAAGACAAATCTCTAAAAACCACTAATATATAGAAGAGCAAGAAAAAAAAAAGGATAAAAAA
>NW_006410841.1:10479-10980 GCF_000296735.1 Chrysochloris asiatica | reverse complement strand
TCTTGATCCAGAAAATAATGAATTTCTGGATTCTCCTGCAAATTCCCCAGCTATAAACCCTCCAAACCTCCAAACATACCTTTATATTTGTTACACAGTTCCAACACCAACTCATGAGTCCTCCTGACCCGGTATTCTGTGTTGTTGTTGACTGAGCTCCTCACTACAAATCCACCTGATTCGCCATCTACAAGGAAGTCCTGGTAGTGTAGTGGTTAAACAAACAAACAAACAAACAACCAAACCGGGTTGCGAACCTTGCTGTCAGCAGCTCAAATACTCCAGGCCCTCCACATGAGAGAGATTAGGCTTTCTGCAACTTGCAACCAAACAGCCTTGTGGCTCAGTATTCCGTGTTGTTGTTGGAGCTCCACACTACACGTCTCGCTGCTGCTCGAAGTTCTCGCTGCTGCTCGAGTTACATAGTGCAGTGAATTTTGTAACAGCCCTAGCCGGAGCAATAAAGGCCTTTCCCGAATGCCCAAGACCTAGCCCTAAAGC
>NW_006410841.1:7638-8223 GCF_000296735.1 Chrysochloris asiatica | reverse complement strand
CCCTAGCCCTAAAGCCTTATCAGCCCAAGCCCTAGATCTAAAGCCCTTGCCCAAATGCCCTAGGCCAATCCCTAGCCCTAAAGCCATAACAGCCCTAGCCCGAAAGCCTATTCAGCTCTAGCCCTAGCTCTAATGCCCTTGCCCTAATGCCTTAGCCCAAGCCCTAGCCCTAAAGCCCTAACAGCACTAGTCCTAACCCTAGTCCTAAAGCCTTATCAGCCCTAGCCCAAGCTCTAAAGCCCTTGCCCTAATGCCATAGCATAATCCCTAACCCTAAAGCCCTAATATCCCTAGACTTAGCAGTTAAGCCCTAACAGACCTAGCCCTAGACCTACCCCAAAACCCCTAACAGCCCTAGCCCAAGCCCTAGCCCTATCACCCTAACAGCCCTAGCCCTAGCCCTAAAGCCCTAAGAGCCCTAGCCCTAGCACTAGCCCTAAAGCCCTAATAGCCTTAGACCTAGCATTATCCTTAAAGCCCTAACAGTCCTAGCTCTAGCCCAAGCCCTAAATCCCTAACAGCCATAGTCCAAGCCCTAACAGCCCTAGCCCTAGCTCTAAAGCCCTTGCCCTAATGCCCTCGCCC
>NW_006410841.1:5484-6629 GCF_000296735.1 Chrysochloris asiatica | reverse complement strand
TAGTCCTAAAGCCCTAAAAGCCCTAGCCCTAGACCTAAAGCCCTAACATTCCTAGCCCTAGCCCTAAAGACCTAACAGACCTAGCCCTAGACATACCCCAAAAGCTCTAACAGCCCTCGCCCAAGCCCTGCCATAAACCCCTAACAGGCCTAGCCCTAGCCTTAGCATTAGCCCTAAAACACTAACAGCCCTAAAACTAGCATTAGCCTTAAAGCCCTAACAGGCTTAGCCCTAGCCCAAGCCCTAAAGCCCTAACAGCCATAGCCCAAGCCCTATCATCCCTAGCCCTAGCTCTAAAGCCCTTGCCCTAATGCCATAGCCCTAGAACTAGCCATAAAGCCCTAGCCCTAGTCCTAGCTCTAAAGACCTAACAGCACTACCCCTATCCCTAAAACCCTAAGAGCACTAGCCCTGGCACTAACCCTAAAGCCCTATCAGCCCTAGCCCTAGCCCTGAAGCCCTAAAAGCTCTAGCCCTACCCCTAGCCCTAAAGCCCTATAAGCCATAGCCCTAACCCAAGCCCTAAAGCCCTATCAGCCCTAGCCCTAGCTCTAAAGCCCTAACAGCCCAAGAACTAGCCCTATCCTTAAAGCCCTAACAGCTGTAGCCCTAGACCTAGGCCTGAAGCCCTATCAGCCCTAGTCCTAGCCCTAAAGCCCTCTCAGCCCTAGCCCTAGCCCTAAAGCCCTAACAGCCCTAGCGCTGTCCCTAGCCCTAAAGCCTTATCAGCCCAAACCCTAGCTCTAAAGCCCTTGCCATAATGCCCTAGCCCTATCCCTAGCCCTAAAGCCTTATCAGCACAAGCCCTAGCTCTAAAGCCCTTGCCATAATTCCCTAGCCCAAGCCCTAGCCCTAAAGCTCTAACAGCCCTAGACTTAGCAGAAAAGCCCTAACAGTCATAGCCCTAGACCTACCCCAAAAACCCTAACAGCCCTAGCCCTAGCACTAACCCTAAAGCCCAAACAGACCTAGCCGTAACCCTAGCCCTAAAGCCTTATCAGCCCTTGCTCTACAGCACTTGCCCTAATGCCTTAGATCAAACCCTAGCCCTAAAGCCATAACAGTCCTACACTAGACCTAGCCCTAAAGCTTTTTCCCGAATGCCCTAGACCTAGCCCTAGAGCTACCCCTAAAGCCCTAGCACT
>NW_006410841.1:3463-4494 GCF_000296735.1 Chrysochloris asiatica | reverse complement strand
CCTAGCCCTAAATCCCTAACAGCCCTAGCACTAGCCCTAGCCCTAAAGCCCTAACAGACCTAGCCCTAAACCTAAATCCCTTTCGGGCCTAACTCTAGCCCTATCCCAAAAGGCCTAACAGTCCTAAATCTAGACCTTTGCCCTATTGCCCTAGCCCAAGCCCTAGCCCTAAAGCCCTAACAGCCCTAGCCCTAAAGCCTTAACAATTCAACCATAGACCTAGCCCTAAAGCCCTAAAAGCTCCAGCCCTAACCCTCGCCCTAAAGCCCTATAAGCCCTAGCCCTAACCCAAGCCCTAAAGCACTATCAGTCCTAGCCCTAGCTCGAAAGCCCTAACATCCCAAGACCTAGCCCTAAAGCCCTAACAGCCCTAAGCCTAGCCCTAAAGCTCTAACAGCCCTAGACCTAAAGCCCTAACAGCCCTAGTCCTAAAGCCCTAACAGCCCTAGCCCTAGCCCTAAAGACCTATCAGCTCTAGACCTAGTCCTAAAGCCCTAACAGCCCTAAGCCTAGCCCAAAAGCCCTAACATCTCTAGTCCTAAAGCCCTAACAGCCCTAGTCCTAAAGCCGTAAAAGCCCTAGCCCTAAAGACCTATCAGCTCTAGACCTAGTCCTAAAGCCCTAACATCCCTAGGCCTAGCCCTAAAGCCCTAACATTCCTAGCCCTAGCCCTAAAGGCCTAACAGACCTAACCCTAGACCTACCCCAAAAGCTCTAACAACCCTCGCCCAAGCCCTGCCCTAAAGCCCTAACAACCCTAGCATTAGACCTAAAGCCCTAAATCCCTAATAGCACTAGCCCTAGCCCTAAACCTAGCCCTAAACCCTAGCCCAGTCCTTAGCCCTAAAGCGCTAACAGTCCTAGCCCTAGACTTAGACCTAAAGCCCTAAAAGCCCTAGCTCTAAAGCCCTAACAGCCCTAGCCCTAACCCTAGCCCTAAAGCCATATCAACCCTAGTCCTAGCCCTAAAGTACTAGCCCTAAGTCCTTAGTGCTAGCCATAACCCTAAAGCCCTAAAAGCCCTAGACCTA
>NW_006410841.1:2429-2979 GCF_000296735.1 Chrysochloris asiatica | reverse complement strand
AGCCCTAGCCCTAAAGCCCTAACAGCCCTAAGCCTAGCCCTAAAGCTCTAGCCCTGACCTTAGCCCTAAAGCCCTTAAGCCCTAATAGCCCTAGCCCTAATAACTAACAGCTCTTGCCCTATCACTAGCCTTAAAAACCTATAAGCCCTATCCCTAAGCCTAGCCTTAAATCCCGAACAGCTCTAGCCGTAGCCCTAGCCCTAAAGCCCTATAAGTCCAAGACCTAACCCTAGCCCTAAAGCCCTAACAGCCCAAGACTTACCCTAAAGCCCTAACAGCACTAGCCCTAGCCTTTTAGCACTAGCCCTAAATCCTTAGTCCTAGCCACTGCACTAAAGCCCTTAACAGCCCTATATCTATCCCTAAAGCCCTAACATCCCTAGCACTAGCCCTAACCTTAAAGCGCTAAGAGCGCTAGACCTAGAACTAAAGCCCTAACAGCCCTAGTCCTAGCCTTTTAGCACTAGCCCTAAATCCTTAGCCCTAGCCGCTGCACTAAAGCCCTTAACAGCCTTATGTTGTTGTTGTTGTCAGGTGCCATAGAGTCGGA
>NW_006410841.1:0-443 GCF_000296735.1 Chrysochloris asiatica | reverse complement strand
CTCCAGCCCTAACCCTCTCCCTAAAGCCCTATAAGCCCTAGACCTAGCCCTAAAGCCCTACCCTAGACCTAGCCCTAAAGCCTTTTCCCGAATGCCCTAGAGCCCTAATCCTGACCTAGCCCTAGCCCTAACCCTAAAGTCCTATCAGCTCTAGCCCTAGAAATAAAGCCCTAACATCCCTAGCCCTAGCCCTAAAGTCCTAACATCCCTAGCCCTACACCTACCACAAAAGCTCTAACAGCCCTCGCACAAGCCCTGCCCTAAAGCCCTAACAGGCCTAGCCCTAGCGCAATAGCCCTAACTTCCCTAGCCCTAGCACTAGACCTAAAACCCTAACAGCCCTAAACCTAGCATTAGCCTTAAAGCCCTAACAGGCCTAGCCCTAGCCCAAGCCCTAAAGCCCTAACAGCCATAGCCCTAGCCCTAATTGAGTAACAGCCCTA
>NW_006410840.1:11655-12910 GCF_000296735.1 Chrysochloris asiatica | reverse complement strand
AAATCATACACCTTGTTTCATTACAATGATTATAATCACCTCAATGTACCATCAGTTAACAGTATTTCTCTCTATTCACTTTAGTGTTTCTTTTTAAAAAGCACTCAGGCATATATAATAATTTACAGCTCCAAATGGCACATTCTGCAAGTCTGCCTCCTGGCCATCAGCTCTTAGTCCCTCTCTTCCCATGAATCTAGCCGCTCCCCCTCTTCATGACCCCATCTCTGCCTCCGTCTGTGGTGTCCTTGCTTCTCTGGATAAGGTCCCGCATTCTGTTTAAGCTCTTCTCCCTTGATGAGGAGTCCTAGAGTCCTTTGTTTCTGGACTGTAAGATTATAGTCCACTCCCCTGTTTTTGTTAAAACTTCTATCTTTACAATTGTGACAGTAGCAATTAGTCATGATAACAGTGATTCACTATTGAATCATATGACTCTTATCCCCATCTCTTTTTACTTGACCCATGTAGACAAGATGAAAACTATTCAGTGGAGACTCTTTCTTTCCCCGGCCCCCTGCCCCAAACTCTGAAACTTAACTCCCTCATGAAACTTTGTAAGCCAGTCACTTCGTGCCTTTATTACCCCCTCATTTTAGGCAGTCAATGTCTAAATTGCCCGCTCCGGTCTACCCTGTGTACAGAGGGGACAGCATTGATACTTGATGTGAAAACTCCTTCTTTCTCTGTTGGTATTTAGAGTTTCTACTTCCATGAGTATAGATCAGGTTCATCAAATTGTAGCAATTTACCCTTGTTTTCTTTATATATATATAAAATATGTATTTTTGTAATCTTCCTCTAGTCAATTCTGATTATCAGGCCATCAAGGCTAGGTCAAATGGGTACTGTCTGCAAGTTTGGGTATTCTTGTGCATCTCTCCTCACTTCATATAAGCTGGATGCTTCACTCTCACCTCTAGCCCTATAGCCTTCTGTGGTAATGTCCTTGTCCATGGGCTCAAGTGTTCTCAGGTCTCAGCACACCTTAGACCAACTAGCCCTTCCTCTTCTCTCTCGGATCTCCAGGTCAGCCCATTTCTTTATTGCTGCCTTTCTCCCTCTTCCACTACAGCAGTAGACCAATGTGGTCTCCAGCAATCTTACATGCCTGTTCATGTGTTCCCTTTGAGTTTCAGGCTTAGAGGGGAGTTTGTCCTGAAGGAACTTGATTGCTTGCCTTGATGGCATCCTGCGAACAGCTTGTTTATTCTTGTAGCAGCCAGTCATGCTGACATTTTAGTTTTGGGTTTTT
>NW_006410840.1:0-7899 GCF_000296735.1 Chrysochloris asiatica | reverse complement strand
GTGTTGTTGTTGGCGGAGCTCTCTGCTATACGTCCACCCGATCCGCCATCTTGTTTGTTCTTAAGACAGCCTATTTTATCCTGTAATTTACCTGACTTTTTACCACCTGGATCTCTGTTCCTCTGTGTTTGCCTTCTTTCACAATGTAATTGTTTTGATCATAGACTGACCTCCCAGATCCTCTGTTCTTATCATTGTATTCTGTTCTTGATTCTTCCATTTATCGATTGAGTTCAGGGTGATGTTGCCATGTACGTCATTCTCTGGTTGTTATATGTTCTTGTTGGTTCTCAGTCCATAAAACTTCCTTTAGGATGTTTTTTATAGTAGGGATGGCCTTGGCAAAATCCCTTATCTTCTGTTTATCCTGAAATATTTTTATTACAGCATCGTATTTGATTGACAGCTTTGGTGGGTAGAGGATTCTTTGATGGCAGTTTTTTCTTTCAGGGTTTTATATATCCCTCCCCATTGCCTTCTTTCCTGCATTGGAAATTCAAGCTTAATCAGATTTGCTTGCCTGTGTATGTTACATTTCTCTTTTCTCTAGCTGCTTTCAGGATTCTGTCCTTACCTTTTAATTTGGAGAACTTAATTACTATATGTCTTGGTGATTGCCTTTTAGGGTCTATCTTTCCTGGGGTTCGTTGAGCTTCTTGAATGCTTATCTTTTTGCTTTTCATGATGTTAGGGAGATTTTCTTCCATCAGCTCTTCAGTATCTCCTCTGTGGACTTGTGTGATTCTTCCTGTTCCATAATGCCAATAATTCTTAACTTAGTCTTTTTCATGTTGTCCAACATGAATCTTAGGTCTTCTTCAGATCTTTTTATCTTGTTTTGTGCTTGCTTTTCTATCTTAGTAGTGTTGACAGATTTATCTTCCACCTCACTAGTTCTGGCTTCTATCTCTTCAGTTCTACCCCTTTGCCCTTTTAGTGCATTATCCAATTCTGATATTCTATTATTAATCATTAGGACCTCTTTCTGTAGGTTTTGAATAGTTTCTAATGTTGTGTCTATCATATTTGATTGTTCCTGTAGCGCTTTCCTGACTTCTTCCTTATATTTCTCAATTCCATTGTATGGTGTTTTGGTACATTTTATAATCATTTTTCTGAATTCCTTCTCAGACATTTCCAAAGCCTGACTTCCTTCCAGTATGGAATGTAGGTCTTCTTCCACTCATTTGTCCTGCTTCTGTTTTTTGGGCATATTCAGGAGTTATCTATGGCCTTAATTCTTAGATGGGTGTGTATTTTGGTATTGTTTATGCTTTCTGATTGCCTCCAGGTAGTTGAGATCATGAGATGGGCTTCCCTTTTCACTCTTCTTCCTTACTGTACTTCTACCTGATCCGCTATCTTGCTTGTTCTCTCAGATATGTTCTTTTTGACAATGAATGCAACACCATTCCTCTTCAATTTGTCATTCCCGGCATAGTAAACCATGTGGTTGTCAGATTCAAAATGGCCAATACTTGTCCGTTTCAGCTCACTAATACCTAAGATATCAGTGTTTATGAGTTCCATTTCATTTTTGAAAACTTCCAATTTTCCCAGATTCATACTTTGTACATTTCATATCCCAATTTTTAGTGGATGTTTACAGCTATTTCTCTTCATTTTGAGTTGTGCCCCATCAGCAAATAAAGGTCCAGTGGGCTTTTCTCCCCTGGGCTTTACTCCATTCGTGTTAGCACAGTCAACTCTACTTTGAGGAGGCAGTTCTTCCTCAGTTGCATTTTGAGTGCCTTCCAACCTGTAGGGCTCATTTTCCAGCACTATATATGATAGTGTTTCTCTGCTATTCAAAGGTTTTCAGTGACTAAATATTTGAATGACATATTGCAGTAGGCAAGTCTGCTGCTCAAGACCTTTTTAAAGTGTTGAAGAGCAAAGATGTCAGCTTGAGGACTAAGGTGCTCATGACCCAAGCCATGGTATTTTCAATAACCTCATATACATGTGAAAGCTGGACAGTGAATAAAGAGGACTGTAGAAGAATTGATGCTTTTGAGTTATGGTGTTAGAGGAGAGTAATGAAAGTGCTGTGGACTGCCAAAAGAACCAACAGATCTGTGTTGGAAGAAGTGCATCCAGAGTGCTCCTTGGAGGCCAGGATGGCCAAACTTCGTCTCTCATGCTTCGGACAGATTGTCAGGAGGGACCAGTCACTGGAGAAGGATATCATGTTTGTTAAGGTGGAGGGTCAGAGAAAAAGAGGAAGACCCCCAGTGAGATGGATTGGCCCCTAGCAAGATGAAGTGGCAGCATCAATGGGCTCAAGTGTGGCAATGATAGTGAGGTTTACCCAGGATCGGGCAGTGTTTCATTCTGCTATGCATAAGGTCACTGTAAGTCAGTATTGACTTGATGGCACCTAACTACAACAACAATAACAGTTTGTTACTCCTTCTTCCTAGTTTGTCTTTGTCTGGAAGCTCATCTGAGACCTGTCCACCATGGGTGACCCTGCTGGTATTTTAAATACCGGTGGCATAGCTTCCAGAATCACAGCAACTCACAAGCCACCACAGTATGACAAACTGACAGATTAATGGTGGTTATTTATTATAGTGGTGAGAATATGCACAAGAGAACATACACCAATCATCAATTTCTAGATGTATAATTCAGTGACACTGATTACATTCTTCATTTTGTAAAACCATTATCCCTATCCTTTTCCAAATGATTCAACACCATTGACATGTACTTTGTTGTAATTGTTTGCTGTGGAGCTGGTTCCCACTCATAGCGATCCTGTATAGGACATCTGAGGCTTTAAATCTTTGCTAGAACAGAAAAATCTCATCTATCTCCTGTGGAGAGGCTGGTGGACTCAAACCACTGAACTTGTGGTTCTCAGTTCAGTGCTTATCCTAAACAGCCACCATGCTCCCCTCACTGGGCCTTTAGCACAAACATTCTTTCTTCCTCACCAACCTTGTAAATACTAATAATTTTGGTTTCTACACACTTGCTAAGGAGCCCGGCTGCTGCAGTGGGTTATGCATTGGGTTGCTAACTACAAGGTCTGCAGTTTAAATACTCCAGCCACTCCTTGGAGAAAGATGAGGCTTTCTGATCCCATGAAGATTTACAGTCCTGGAAACCCTATGCAGGGTTGCTATGAGTTGGAACTGATTCCCATGGTGTACAACCACCACTACCACATATACTTGCTAAGGAGTCCTGGTGGTGTAGTGACTTAAGTGTTGGTATTCTAACTGAAAGGGTGGCAATTCAAACCCCTAAGTTACTCTGTGGGCGAAAGATGAGGCTGTAACTGCTCCTGTAAAGATTTATTATCTTGGAAACCCCAAGGAGTAGTTCTACCCTGTCTCATAAGGCAACTATGAGTTGGAATCAACTCCATGACGGTATAGTGGGTTAACCCTTGGACTTTTAACCACAGGTCAGCTGTTTGAACTGACCAACTTCTCCGAGGGAGAAAGATGAGGCAGTCTGCTTGCATAAAGATTTATAGCTTCAGAAACCCTATAGAGTAGTTCTACTCTGTCCTATTGGGTCACTGAGTCATAATTGAATGAAGTGGGCCTTATATATTTGTTTAGTAGCTCTGGTGGCTCAAAGGTTAAGTGCTTAGTGACAGTGTGCTTGGTTTTAATTTATTTATGTATTTGCTTATTTCATGTCAGTAATACCATACAGTATTTGTATTTTTGAGACTACTTTTGTTCAACATGCTGTCAAGGTTCCTCCATGTGACATGAATCCTGACTTCATGTCTCTTTATGACTGAGAGTCCTGGTGTGGTGCTGAGGGTTAACACACTGGACTGCAAAGCCGGTTTGAACTGCAAGTCAGCAGTTCAAGCTCCTACTTGGAAACCCTATACAGGGTTGCTATGAGTCAGAACCGCTCTACAGCACTTAACAACAATACTCCATAGCATGATATATCACATTTTATTGTGTTTTAAGTGAAAGTTTATACACCATACTAGATCCCATTCAACAGTTCATACAAAATTGTTCCCTGATGTTGGTTGCTATCCCTGCAAATGTATCAACACTCTTCTCATTTCTATCCTGGCTTCCCCGTTTCCATCCTTCTCCTTGTCTTCTCATCTTTCCTTTTGGTCAGATGTTGACCATTTGGTTTCATATAAATGGTTGTTTAAAGAAGGACATTCCTCACCAGTGTCATTATTTATAGGCTAACCTATTACTTGACTGAAATTTGACCTCTGGAAGTGGCTTCCATTCCAGGTTAAAAGGATATCTCTCAATCAGTCCAGTATATCTGATCTTTGTTTTGCTTTTTCAAATGAATTTAAGTTTTGTTATACATTTTTCTCTCATTCTAACCAGGACCTACTATTATGTCCCTGGTCAGAATGGGTGGTAGCTGGGCATCATCTAGTTCTTCTGGTCATAGGGTAGAAGAGGCTATGGGTCCTGTGAGCCATTATTCATGTGGATTCATGTGGACAAATTTCTTCCTTGATTCTTTGGTTTCCATTTCTCTCTTCCTCTTCAGACAGGAAGAAACCAATAGTTGTATCTTAGAGGCTGCTCTCAAACTTTTAAGACACTACTCACCAAACTAGGATGTAAAATATTATCTTTATGAACAAAGTTGTGCCAATTGTCTGAGCTGTCCTGTGAGACTACGGTCCTGAGCCTTTAAATCCATTATAGGCTGAACTCTTTACAGGAGGGGTGAGGAAAGTCAGGCCCTTGGACCACATAAGGCCCACAAAATCATTTGGTCGGGCCCTGCCAAGGCAACCGCAATTCCAGCCATCACATTGGGGGTGAGTTAAATGTTTGACCACATACAGCAGGCTGATTTTGAAGTTGATAATTTTGTGTGACTCACAAATGATATTATAAATATCCAAATGGTCCTTGGCAGAAAAAAGGTTCCCCACTCCTGTTTTACAGGAAAAGACTGCCAGGCTAGAACCATCAACCTTTTAATTAGCAATCCAGCATACCAGGACTCTTAGTTTTTAATAGGGGTCCAATTCATTATTCTTATTTTTCCAAATGCTTACCCATTTGCTTCAATATCATGTTTCCTAACCTGCCTTTCTTCTTTCATTTGAAATACCACTGTTGCCATATATTACATCATTTATTCTTGAATCTGTTTTTGGATTGTCTGCTCTGTTCCATTGCACTCCCTGCCTATTTAATCATTATTAGCTTAATCATTGGACTTAATGATATATTTTTCATATTTAGTAGAATAGTCTCTCCCTGCTTCCCCTCAATAGCTTTTCTTTTTAAAAGCATTTCTTGACTCTTCTTATATATTTATTATTCTGGGTGATTTTTAAAATCATTCCTGCCAAGTTCCAGAAATATAAAAATTTATGTTGGGATTTGTTTGGATTAGTATTAATTTGAATCAATTTCTAAAGACTTGAAATGTATATGTTATTATTTTTTCCCCAGAAGCATGGTATGTCTGTTTTCCATTTATGTGTTCAGTGTTTTTTCTTTTTGACAATTTTTTTACATTTTAGTTCTGGATTTTTTTGCTCTTATAAAAATCCACACCAAACCAAACATATTGCTGTCAAGTTGATTCCGACTCATAGTGACCGTATAGCACCGAGCAGAACGGCTCCATAGAGTTTCCAAGGTTGTGTGGGGTCTCGGGTTAATGCACCGGGCTGCAAGGTCGGTTTGAACCACTCAAGGTCACCAGCTACTCCTCGGAACCTCTATGCAGGGTCACTATGAATCACTGACTTGACAGCACTTAATAACAACAGTCTTTATGAAAGCAGATTTCCACATCTTTATCTTGAGTGACCTCTGGTTAAATGCAGCTAAGCATTTACCCACTGTGCCACCAAAACTCCTTATTGTTTTTATGTTATTGTTGTTGTTAAGTTCCGTTGAGTGGGTTCTGACTTATAGCAACCCTGTATAGGCTTTCTGAGGAGCAACTGGTGTGTTTGAACTACCAACTCATAATCTTTCCTAATTGTCTCTCTCTCTCTCTCTTTTTTAATGTTGCAAGTCAATTTTATATTGGAACCAACCCTAAATTCTGATTTTTTTCCCCTTTTATAACTAAAAATTTAAAAATTCAACATTACAAAAATAGATTTACAATCTCAGAAACCCTATTTAGGGTCACTATGAGTCAAAATCCACTCAACAACAGTAGGTTTTACTTTTGGTTTGGAAGTGATAATAAAAGTATAGCAGCTCTACTTAGCCAGTGCCTACATTGGCAAATTAGGAATGATTTGTCTAACGGATACTGAAAGAATAAACACACAAATAAATAATATTGTTGTTGCTAGGTGCCATCAATTGATTCCATCTCATAGTGAACCTATGTACAGCAGAACTAAGCACTGTCTAGTATTGTGCTATCCTCACAATTGTTGTTATGTTTGAGCCCATTGTTGTTGGTGCTGTGTTAGCCCATCTCGCTGATGATATTTCTCTTTTTCACTGACTCTCTGGTTTGCCAAGCAAGATGTCCTTCTGCTGGAATTAGTCATTCCTGACAACGTGTCCAAAGTAAGAGTTATGAAGTCTCACCATCCTAGTTTCTAAGGAACATTCTGGCTGTACTTCTTCTAATACAGATTTGTTTGTTTTACTGGCAGTCCATAGTACTTTTTTTTTGTGTGTGTGTATAATTTTGGAATCTAATTCAAAATAATTATAAAATGCAATTTTATAAAAGTTGGAGCAATCTTAATATGTACTGTTAACTAATATTATAAAACATAACCACAATGTTGTTATCACACACATATTATGGCTATGTTATATATACACACAACTACATATAATATGTATACATATTATATATATAGATATAAAATGTGAAGTGTTTAGGGGAAAATTGACATGGCACTTCAGACTCTTTTTTTTTAAGTTTTTGTTGTGAATTGAGTGATAGTTTACATGGGAGAGCATCAGCTTTACATGCATCCTATCACATTTTGTTTCATTGCAATGGTTACAATTCCTTCCATGCATCATCATTCAACAGTATTTGCTTGTATTCCCTCTGTTTGTTTGTTTGTTTGTTTTTGGGTATACACCAAAACACTCAGCAATATACAATCATTCAAGTACCCAAAGGACATACCCTACAAGCTTGCCCCCTGGCCGTCAGCACACAGCCCTTCTCCCTCCACGAGTCTAGAGTCTCCAGCCACTCCATCTCTCCATGTCACCATCTCTTCTTCTATCTCTGGCATCTCCACTTCTCTGGATAGTGTCCCACACTTCGCTCCCGCTCTTCTCCCTTGATGGCCCCAGGGTCCTCTGCTCCTGGACTGCAATATTAATCACTCCCCTATTTTTGCTTTAAAACCTCCATCTTTACAGCTGTAACAATTGCAATCAGTCATGATAACAGTTACTCACTACTGATCTATAAGAGTCTTATTCCCATCTCCTTTCACCAGCCTCGTCTAGACAGGATGAAAACCTCTCAGAAGAGATTCTACCTTCCCCTGCACCCTCTGAAACTAAACTCCCTCTTGAAAACTTGTCAGCCAGTCACTTTGTGCCTTTATGTTGTTGTTGTGAAGTGCCGTTGAGTCAGTTCCGACCCATAGTGACCCTGTATAGGGTTTCCAAGGAGCAGCTGATGAGCTTGAACTGCCGACCTTGCAGTTCAAACGGCTTTGCAGTCTGACGCATTAACCCACAGCGCCACATCAGGACTCCCTTGTGCCTTTATAGTCTCCCCATTTTAGGTAGCCAGTGTCTAAGTAGCCCATCCCTATCAACCCTGTGTACAGAGGGTATGGGAATGATCCTTTCTGTATAGGTTCCTTCCCTCTTGGTTGGTATTTTAAGCTACTATATCCATAAGTATAGGTCAAGCTCATCAAATTGTAGTGAATTACACTTGTTTTCTCTCTCTCTCTCTCTCTCTCTCTCT
>NW_006410839.1:11262-12925 GCF_000296735.1 Chrysochloris asiatica | reverse complement strand
AATGGCACCTAACAATACTTCATTTATTCCATGTTCTGATTATTAATGGATGGATGCTTGCAGCTGTTTCTCCTCATTTTCAATTGTGCCCCATCAGCAAATGAGGATCCCTAAAGTTTTACTCCATTCATATCATCATAGTCAAGCCTACTATGAAGAGGCA
Organism: Chrysochloris asiatica; assembly: GCF_000296735.1. Lineage (NCBI taxonomy): Eukaryota > Metazoa > Chordata > Mammalia > Afrosoricida > Chrysochloridae > Chrysochloris > Chrysochloris asiatica. Next base: position 12,762 of record NW_006410839.1, on the reverse strand, counting down.
GGTTTTCCCCATTCATATTCTGATGCCTTTCAATCTGAGGGGTTCATCTTCTGGCACTATATCTGACAGTGTTCTGCTTGTATTCATAGTATTTTATCTTCTGGTACTATATCTGACAATGTTCCAATGCTATTCATAAAGTTTTCAGTGGCTAAACATTCAGAAATAGTCTGCGTTTCCTTCCTATTCTTAGTCTGGAACTCTGCTGAAACCTGTCCACTGGTGACCCTGCTGGTATTTAAAATACCAATGGTATAGATTCTAGCATCACAGCAACACACAAGCCACCATAGTGCAACAAACTGACAGATGAGTGGTGGCAAGAAATGATAGAACAAGAAAATCACCTTTTCCCCATCTCTAATGAGATGACTGATTCACGTGTTTATTAATGGAGAGTGAAACAATTTAAGTATAAAGTTAATGGAGAGTTTTATAATGGATTAGATTATCACCATCTGAATCCACTGCTCAATCTGAGAATTGCTAAAAGTATGCCCTCTTTTGTGATAAAAGATGAACTATGCATAAAATATCATTGTCAAAATAAAATTGAATATAAATCTAATCAAGCCATTACATATAACTAACTCCCTGTCTACAAATACAGGGGGTAACAGAATTAGTAAAATGACACTCAGAGGGAGCAATCTTATAAATCTAGAAGGGGAGGCATTCTATAGGACAATTAGTGTTTAAATAATCCAAAGGCATTTAAAAGGGAGTTGAAAGAGATTTAAGCAGCATTAAATGCACTAAATGATCTCTTCTAAGATCCTGATATGAACAAATCAACTATAAAAATAGGTGGGTTTGTTTTGTTTTTGTAACCAAGGAAAGTTGTAATGGACCTAATATTTGTTATTGAAGAAATATTGTTAATTTAACTGCTCTAAAGACATTGCTATAATATAAGAAATACCTTTTTCTTTTGGAGATGTACACTGAAGTTTTTAGAGCTGATATGGTGGTATGACACGAGGTTTGGAATTTACTTTAAAGAGTCCAGCCAACCAAAAGTTGGAGGAGGACTGATTGAGGAATAGATCAAACAAATAATAAAAAATATTGACTTAAAGGTTGGCTAATGGGTATATGGTGTTTCTTGGTACTTTCTACTTTTTTATATGGTTAAAATGTTTATAAGACAATTTAAAAACATTGTTGTGAGAAATTTATGATTTTAACATTAGCTGTTTGGAACATCTTTCACTGGTTACAATTCTTATGGGTCACTGATAGCAATATAGTGACCTCATCCTCAAGATGTCATTTGCCTGGGTCAAGATACAAATCCATTTACAGTGAGAAAGTACCTATATATAACCTTTTCACAAAACTTGGGTTCCAAATCATTCAAATCATGCATTGTATCTAATAATTATATGATTTACCTTAATGGACAAGTACACTTTATTTCTGTTTCATGTGATTTATAGCATGCTATATCCAATATCAAGGAGCTCTGGTAGCGTAGTGGTTATGAATCGGGCTGCAAAC
>NW_006410839.1:0-10477 GCF_000296735.1 Chrysochloris asiatica | reverse complement strand
TTACGAATCGGACTGTGAACCTTAAGGTCAGCGGTTCGAAACTATCAGCCGCTCCGCAGGAGAAAGATGAGGCATTCTACTCCCGTAAAGATTTACACCCTCGGAAACCCTGTACAGGGTCGCTATGGGTCGGAACTGACTCGACGGCACTTAACAACAACAACAACACAAGACATTGAATGCAATCCCTAGCACATAGCATGTGCTCAATAAAGGGTAGCTATGAAACAAGAGTCCTGGTGTGGCGCTGTGGGCTAATGCAAAGTCGTTTGAACTGCAAGGTCAGTGGTTCAAGATCACCAGCTGCTCGTTGGAAATCCTATACAGGGTCACTATGGGTTTTGGAATTGACTCGATGGCATTTAACAACAACAATAAAACAGAAAATGAAACAATGATCCAGAATGGGTTATAAAACAAAAAGAGAAAAATAATCTTATTAAAGAATAAAAACCATAGGAACAATCCCTGAATTGTTAACAATGGTTTCTTTGATAAATATGGATTACATTTACTTTCTATAATACACACTTCTGGACAGTTTGAATTTTATAATTATGAATATGTATTACTTTTGAATATGGAAGTCGGGGTGAGCCACTGTAGAATAAGGACTGGACTGCCAACCACAAGGTCAGTGGTTCAAACCCACCAGCCCCTCCTTGGAAACCCTATACAGGTTCACTATGACACAGAATCAACTCAGTGGCACTTAAAAACCTAACAACTTATGAATAAGTTAAAAAAAAAGAAAAAGAAAGAAAGAAAAATATTCTGTTTACACTCTAAGTATAAGGACTAAAACTCTAACTCTAATTATCTCATGCTTGGACTCCTCAAAGCTGGGTGGGATCTGTGCCCCATACACTCCAAACCTTTTTCACACTGCCACCAGAACTCATCACATCTCTTCCCTGGTGGCTCCGAACTACTTACAGGATGACATCCAAACTCCTGGGCAGGGCATGGAAAGCAGCTCACATTTGGTCTGGGACTTTTCCAACTTTATCTCCTGTCACTCCTTCCCACTCATGTTGGGCTCCAGTCACACCAGAATTCTCTTCATTCTCCAAATACATCCTGGACTTTCACACTTCTGTGCCTTTGCAAGGAAGGCTCCCAATCTTTTCAACCTCTTATTTGGCAATTTCCTACTTCAAGACTATTTCATTTTTTATATACCAGGCAGAAATCTTGGCTCCTTCATCTGTACTCCCAGAGAATATGTTGACATAGTAACAAAAGTGAACTATAATAAATTGTCTCTCTTCTCATAGTAGTCCATGGCTGCTTGATGGATAGGTAGTTGGGTAGTAAAGTTCTATTGGAATTAGACTACTGAGTTTAATAACTCTAACTGGAGTCACTGTGGGTTAAGCATTGGGCTGCTAACTGCAAGTTTGGCAGTTCAAACACACCAGCCACTCCTGGGGAGAAATAGGCTGTCCATGCCTATAAAGGAGCTCTGGTAGTATGTTGTTGTTAAGTGCTGTGGAGTCAGTTCCGACTCATAGTGGCCCTGTACAGGGTTTCCGAGGCTCTAAATCTTTACAGGAGCAGAAAGTCTCAGCTTTCTCCTGAGAAACAGCTGGTAGTTTCAAACTGCAGACCTTGTGGTTCACAGCCCTATTTGTAACCATTACATTACCAGAGCTCCTTAAGTGTTGTTGTTGTTAGGTGCCATCGAGTCGGTACCGACTCATAGTGACCTTATGCACAGCAGAACGAAATACTGCCCGATTCAACCTCACTACTGTTGCCATGCTTGAGTCCATCAATGGTGCTACTTGGCTAATCCATCTCGTTGGGGGTCGTCCTCTTTTTCTCTGACCCTCCTCCTTACCAAACATGATATCCTTCTCCAGCAAATGGTCCCTCCTGACAATATGTCCGAAGTATGAGACACGAAGTTTGGCCATCTTGGCCTCCAAGGAGCACTCTAGCTGCACTTCTTCCAAAACGGATCTATTGGTTCTTTTGGAAGCCCATGGCACTTTCAATATTCTCCTCTAACACCATAACTCAAAAGCATCAATTCTTCTACAGTCTTCCTTATTTACTGCCCAGCTTTCGCATGCATATCAGGTTACTGAAAATGCCATGGCTTGGGTCAGGCGCACCTTAGTCCTCAAGCTGACATCTTTGCTCTTCAACACTAAAAGGACTTGTGCAGCAGATTTGCCTAATGCAATACGTCATCGTTTGATCTCTTGACTGCTGCTTCCTTAAGTGTTGCTAGTTGATCCAAGAAGAACGAAGTCCTTCACAACTTCAATCTTTTCTCAATTGATAAGAATGTTTATTGGTTCAGTGGTAAGGATTTTTGTTTTCTTTACATTGAGGTGTAATCCATACCGAAGGCTATGTTCTTTGATCTTCATCAGTAAATGTTTTAAGTTCTCTTCACTTTCAGCAAGCAAGGTTGTATCATCTGCATATTGCAGGTTGTTAATGAGTCTTCCTCCAATCCTGATGCCATGTTTTTCTTCATAGAACCCAGCTTCTCGTATGATTTGCTCAGCATACAGGTTGAATAAGTATGGTGAAAGAATACAACCCTGTCCCAGACCTTTAATTTTAAACCATTCAGTGTTCCCATGTTCTGTTCGAACAACTGCTTCTTGGTCACAATTAAGTGTTCTGGAATACTCATACTTCGTAATGTTGTCCATAGCTTGTGATGATCCACACAATCGAAAGCCTTTGTGTAGTCAATAAAGCACAGGTAAACATCTTTCTGATATTCTCTGCTTTCAGCCAAGATCCATCAGACATCAGCAATGATATGTCTTTCAATGTGCTGTCTACAAGAGACACATCAAAAAGATGGCCTAAATGCCTACCAACAGAAGAATTGTTAAACTTTGCTACAAACACACAATGAATACTACACAATGCTGAAGAACAACAATGAATCTGCAAAACACCTCACAATATGAATGAACTTGGAGGACCATGTGCTGAGTGAAATTAGTCAATCATAAATATGTTATGAGACCACTGCTGTAAAAAGTTATATAAGATTTTCTTGATAAAAGAAATATTATATGATGGTTACTGGAGGGGGAAGGAGGGAATATTACTCACAGACTAGAGGGTAGATACATGCTAATATGGGTGATGGGGCAGGCAATATACAACAATAAGGAAGTTAGCAGAGGAAAGATAAAGTTAGTGCAAAACACAAGGAGGCATGCAAGAGTTAAAGCGAATAGAGGTAAATACTATTACCTGTTGGTACATGGAGGGAATCATTGTAATGAAACAAAGTACATGATTTGTTGAATGTGAAACTGATGATATGCTCTGTAAACCTTCACTCAATTCACAATAAAAGTTAAAAAAATATATAATCCACAAAGCATATAAAATGTATATACACTCTATTACATATAAAATTTATTTAAATTGCCCTACCATCATTCAATGTAATTTATTAGACTGCATTTTTCCTTCATTAATTTGACTTAGAAAGCTTAAAGTATTAATTTTTGTATGGTAAGAATTCAATAACCCCATCATTACATGGTATTCTAATCAAGCTGTAAACCGCTCAACCACATTTAAGTTCTTAAGGGAAAATACTAAATTCCTATCTTTGCACAGCTCCTAGTTTCTGGTGTGGCTCTTTGCACAAAATAAATACAAACTATTTTCAGTGACAGCAGTCATAGGCGATCCTCTAAGTGACTATTCACACCAGGACGAGCACGTGCAGTTGCTGACAACCCTTTGCACAATGACCCACAAGTGGAAGGTGTTTTTTTGTAGCTTAGCCACATCACTACTCATCTCCAACAGCAGACACAAACTAAACATATTTCAACATTTTCAAAGAAGCATTTGTTTACAAGTTAAATATTTAAGCACCCAAAAATCCAAACCCACTGCCATCAAGTTGGTTCTGACATAGTGATCCTACCTAGGGTTTTGGAGACTATAAATCTTTAGTTAATGGTGGGTTTGAATTGCTGATGTTGTGGTTAGCAGCCCAACTCCTAAGCCACAGTGCCACCAGAGCTCCTTAACCAGTTGTCATTGAGTCACTTCAAACACACTGTGACCCCATATGTGTCAGAGAAGAAATTGCTCCATAAAGTATTCAGTGGGTGAGTTCTCAAAAACAGATCACCAGGTCTTTCTTAAGAGGAATCTCTGTTGTTGTTGTGACATCGAGTTGTTTCCAATTCATAGCGATCCTGTATAGGGTTTCTGAAGAGCAGCTGGTGAGTTTGAACTGAGAAACTTGCAGTCCATTGCTTATCCTACAGTGTCACACCAGGACTCCAAGGAGTCTCTGTTGTTAAGTGTCATCAAGTCGGTTCCAACTCATAGAGAACTTGTGTAGGGTTTCCGAGGAATGGCTGGTGAGCTTGAACCACCAACCTTGCAGTTCAAACTGACCTTGCAGTCCAGCGCACTAACCCACAGCACCACACCAGGACTAGGGGTCTCTAGTTGGACTCAAATCCCTAATCGTTGGGGTTAACAGTCTAGCACATTAACTATTCTTACCGCCCAGAGACTACAATTAATTATCGTCAATTTATCTTCATTTCCTGAAAAAACATCTGACATTTTACTTCTATCAAAACTCTTCAATGGCTTAACAATTTCAATAAGATAATGCTAAATCCTCTAGTCTAGCATTTTAGCATTCTTAAAATTGGGGACAAATCTATCATTTTATTCTTATCCAAAAGACTACCTATGGAGATCACATATACATGTTTTACAAATTTGCGTGAGCCGAAAATATGCACTTTTCCTTTATAATTCTATTCTGACACTTAGACGAGGGTCAGCCAAAAAGTATTGCTACTAGGGTCCTAGTTCATTAATGCATCAGGTTATTCCAAATAGAATGTTTTTAAAACACATCTCTGTGATCACTGGATGTTTTCCCAGTAATACATGTGTCTTAGTCTCATTAGAGTGCCTTCGAAAAAACATCCAATCAAAACAGTGGCTTCCAAGGGGGATCTGCTGGTTCAGTAAATAAAAGGCAGAGAGGTCAGTTCAAAAGATTACGGTGACTGTTTTTTGAATTTCAAAGAGATAATCTTGATAGATTTTCTCAATGGACACAGACAGTCAAGAGGATATACCATGAAGACATTTTAAGAGAACTGACAACTGCACTGATGAGAAAAAGTTCAGGAACATTACACTGAGGAATTTTTGCCATCATGACAAAGTACGTGCTCATTCTTTGTGGGTAGCAAGGGCTATCCTATGAGAATATCATTGTGAAACCTTATCCTATCCACCCTAAAGTCCTGATCTTGGCCCTTCAGGCTTCTTTTTGTTCCTCAAACTCAAAGAACATTGAAAAGAAAAATGATTAAGTCCCTTAAAGATGTCAGAACTGCTGCTTTGATGTGGTGTAAACTGAAAAACACAGATATCTGGGAAGCTTTAGAGAGATGGCACACTGCCTTCAGAAGTATATAGACTTAAGTGTAGGATAACTTGAACAACAGTGGATTCACATTTGAATTTTTTAACAAAGGTTTCTATCATTTTGTTTTTGTTACTATTAAGTGCCATCAAATTGGTTCCGACTCATAGTGGCCCTGTACAGCGTTTCTAAGGAGTGACTGGTGGGTTTGAACCACTGATCTTGGGTTTATCAGACCAGTGTTTATCCTACAGAGCGACGCCAGGATTCAATACTCTTTTACTTACCCTCGTATATGGCCTTACATTATAGTTGCTTAAAATTGAGTTGTAGTTCTTTAGAATAAGAGGGATAATAATTTCTTGGATGAACAGTCATTGAGCACCATGTGCTTTACAAGTATTGTCTCACTGAAGACTCATAACAATCTACTGAGGTGGTTATTGGTAACTGTCCCCATTTTTCAGTGAGGACACGAGATTCAAGGCAGTTAAGGAACCTGCCCTAAGTCTTTCAGCAAATGAGTAGCATGTGTGACAATACACAGCCAAAGGTGTATAACGCATTATTTTATTGAGAATATTATAAATGTTACCTTTATTTTAAAGATAAGAAAACCAAGGCTTAGAAAGATGTAGTGACTTGCCTAAGGGCGCTGAGTCAGAAAGTGAGAAAGACTAGAAAAAGGAATAACCAAACAACAAAAAGAGTTCTTATATTTATAAGTGGGGTCCTGGTGTGGTGCTGTGGGTTAGTGCATCAGACTGCAAAGTCGTTTGAACTGCAAGGTTGGCGGTTCAACCTATAAAGGGTTGCTGTGGGTCAGAACCAACTCAAAGGCACTTAACAACAACAATATAGTTTATAAGTGAGATTGCTAAAATTAAAATTCAAGAATTTATCTTTGAAGGAAGATAAAATTAATAATAGCCCAACAAGCAAAAGCACATAGAGAGAAAACAGAAGAGAGAAGGAATCAATCCAAGAGATGTCATTTTGACTAACAGTAGTATAGAAAGAGAGAAAGAAAGGAGAGAATGGAAGAAAACAACTTTGAAAAGAAAAAGATCTGACAGAGAACATTAGCAGTCCACCAAAACCTATTCATCCCTTCTCCTTGGGCATATATCTAGACTACATTTCTCACATTCTCTTCAGAATTCAAGGGTCATGTGAATAAGAGCTCTCAAATGGAATGTTAGTGTGGGAGTAATCTAAGCCATTTCCAGGCTGGCTCAGACATTTTCCCATGTATTTTCTTCTTCCTGTGGGCTGAAATGGCAATGACCACGAGGATCTTAGAAACCACATGTTGAAGATGACTAAGTCCTTATCAGCCTGGTTTCTGAATGCCTGTGTGGCAGAGCTCCCTGAGGACCTAGCAAGTCTTCCTTACATTATTATAGAAGAAACAAACTTACCTTTAGGGTCTATCTGTTATAGCTTTATCCTACTCTAACAAACACAGTTCCTTGGCTGGTAACCAGCAGAGCCTATAAAGAAAGGTCTGGTGGCCTACTTCTAAAAAGTCAGTCACTGAAAACCCCATGGAGCACAGTTTCTACTCTGACATGGAGTCAACTTGAAGGCAATTGGTTTTAATAGTCTATTTCCCTTTCCAGAACTGGAAGACATAATTTTCTAGTAAAAACGGTATTTTGTCCCCAAAACAAAGTCCTGTGGTACAATACATTATTCAACAATAATGATTACATATTCATAACTATAAGTGTGATTATTAGTAAAATTAAAACTGGTGATAAAAGGAGTGATGGAGGAGCCTATAAGAAAGTTGAAAGATACTGTTTAAAACTGATCATAAAAAAAATTAATACAGGGAGTCCCCAGGTTATGAACACAAGCTGTTTCTAACTGTGTCTTTAAGAATTTGCAGGTCAATTCAGTTTGGAGAAGGTGCATAGGGTTATTCAGCCTGGAATTAGTGCAAGAAAAGGCTGGAAGCCTTGCCCATGATTTAAAAACTGTACCTGCAGCAAGTAAAAGTGACTTTGGTGAAGAATTTGTTGTGAGTAGGGGTTGGTACATTCATTTCAAAGGGAGGGCAAACTTATAAAACATTGAAGCAGGGCTTCAAAACTGTGCTGCCCTGCTCAAAGATGGCAATACCCTTCTCAACAATGGTGGTTGACCACACCCCTTTGAATGTGTGTGAATTTCATGCATAAGCCTCCTGAAAGGGCTCATTATATTCCTTTTGAGTCTACCATGCCAGGGCTTGGCCCTGTAACTTTTGCCATTCCAGTTACCATGGCCCAAATGGTAAAAATTCAGGTCTGTTTGTCAGTCAGGACAGAAAAAACTTGAAGCCCTGCATTAAAGACTAGGAGCCCTGGTGGCACTGTAGGATAAGCACTGGACTGCTAACCACGAGGACAGCAGTTCAAACCCACCTGCTGCTCCATGCTAGAAAGATGAGGATTTCTGATCCTACAAAGATTTAGTATCAGAAACCTATACAGGGTCGCTATGAGTGGGAACCAACTTGACAACAATGAGTTGGAATTGACTTGAGGGCAGTGGGTTTTATTTTGGTTTAGGAGTTGTCCATAAGTAGATGTCCACTATCCAGTGACTGCCTGTGCAGAAGTGAACAGCAGAGGAAGAAATAGAAGGGATGACAATGGCTGTCTCTGAGTAATGGGACTGGGAAGGAGGAGGCAGAGTTGCTGTTTGTGGATATATCTGATTATTACATGGTTGTTGTTAGTAGGTGTCGAGTTGATTCCAGCTCATAGTGATCCAATGTGACAGAGGAAAACTGCCTAAAGCGTGTTCTAGGCTATAGTCTTTATGGGAGCAGATTGCTAGGACTTTGTACTACAGAATCTCAGGGGAGTTCAAACTCCTAATCTTACGGTTAGCAGCCAAATACTTAATCATTTGCACCACGAGGGCTCAACATTATATATTACTTTGTTAAAATTATATGTTAAAATTGTTGTTTGTTAGATGTTAAGAAGTCAGTACCAACATATAGCACAACAGGACGAAACACTGTCTGGTCCTGTGCTAACCTCACAATCATTGCTACATTTGAGCCCATTGCTGCTGCCAAAATGCCAATCCATCTCATTGGGAGTCTTACTCTTTTTTGCTGACATTCCACTTTACCAAGCATGATTTCCTTCTCCAAACTGTGGTCCCTTCTGATAATATATCTGAAGTATGAGAGACCAAGTCTGGCCGTAAGTAGCACTCTGGTTGTACTTCTTTCAACGCAGATCTGTTTGTTCTTTTGGTATTCCACAGTACTTTTAATATTCTCCTCCAATACCATAACTCAAATGTATCAATTCTTTTTTGTTGTTGTTGTTGTTATGTATAATGACAGATACTTTATTGAGAGTTTACTTTGAGATTGACAGTTCTTAAAAGGGTTTGGATGCATAAACGCATGTATTTTTCAAAACCTGTAGAGTAGGTACTATTTTAACCCGATTTTACAAATCAGAATTTAAATAATGTGGCTACGGCCAGTTAATGAAAAAGCAGTCGACCTGAGATAAGGGCCAAGGGAAACATCTTGAGAATCTAATTCTAATAATTTTTTTTAAATCCTGATTAATATTTGTAGGGTAATTGGATATTCAGTGCACAATACGTGTCCAGCATCTTGTTGTCGTTGTTAAGTGCTATTAGTTGATTCCAAGTCATAGTTGTAATTGGGTTTCTGAGGAGTGGATTTGGGTTTGAACCACTGACTTTATAGTTAGTAGTCCAGTGCTTATTCTACAGAGAAACACTAGGACTCCATATTGAGAGTAGATCTGCTTTTTTTTTGTTTATGTTTTTGAAATGTGTTATTGTGAATTATGTGATAGTTTACATAGGAGAACATTGGCTTTACATTCATCCATTCGTTTATCATTTCATTGCCATGGTTACAATCCCCTCCATAAATCATCAACCAACCAAAGGGTATATATACCCCACAAGCCTGCCCCTCGGTCATCAGCACACAGTTCCTCTCCCTCTCTGGGTCTAGATTCTGCAGCCACTCCATCTCTCCACATCATAGTCTCTGCCTCCATCTCTGGCATCACTCACTATTTCTTTGGGCAGGGTCTCACCCTCCATTGTTCTCCCTTGATGGTCCCATGGACCTCAGCTCCTGGACTGCAAAGTCAACCACGCCCCTCCTTTTGCTACCAAACATCTACTTTTACATTTCCAACCCTCACAGTCAGTCCTGATAGCAATTATTCACAATTGTACCACAAGAGTCTTATCTCCATGTCCTTTCATCAGCCACATTCCAACAGATTGGAAACCACTCAGTGAAGATTCTACCTTCCTCCACGCCCTCTGGATCTAGGCTCCCTCTTGAGAGCTTGTAATCCAGTTACTTCTTGCCTTTGTAGCCCCCTCATTTTGGGTAGCCAATGTCCAAGTTGCCCATCCCTGTCCACCCTGTGTATCGAGGGGGTGGTGTATCAATTCTTCTATGGTCTCCTTTATTCATTGTTCAACTGTCACATGCCTATGAGGTTATTGAAAATACGATGGTTTGGGTTAGGTGTACCTTAGTCTTCAAATTGACATCTTTGCTCTTGAACACTTTAAAGGAGTCTAGTGCAGCAGAATTGCCTAATGCAACACATTGTTTGATTTTTTTTATTGCTGCTCCCATGAATATTAATGGCTGATCTGAGCAAAATAAAGTCATTCACAACTTCAATCTTTTCTCCATTTATCACGATGCTATTTATTGGTTCAATGGTGAGGATTTTTGTTTTCTTTACATAGAGGTGCAACCCATACTGAAGATTGTGGTATTTGATCTTCATCAGTCAGTATTTTAAGTCCTCTCCACTTTCAGTAAGCAAGGTTGTATCATCTGCGTTAACAAATGAGTCTTTCTCCAACCCTAATGCCACGTTTTTCTTCATATAATCCAGCTTCTTGAATTATTAGCTCAGTATATAGACTGAATAAGTATGATGAAAGAATACAACCCTGGCACACACCTTTCCTAGTTTAAACCATTCAGTGTTGCCATGTTCTGTTCAAACAACTGCCTCTTGGTCTATGCACAGATTCCTCATGAGCATAATT
>NW_006410838.1:11870-12505 GCF_000296735.1 Chrysochloris asiatica | reverse complement strand
AATGTAATGAAACAAGTTATATGAATTGTTGAATGTGAAACTGATGATGTGCCCTGTAAACTTTCACTCAATCCACAATAAAAACCTTAAATTAATAAAATAAATAAATAAAATATAACTTTGTCATCTTCTTTGAAAACCCCACTACATTTCCTGTAATTCCCATGACATCCATCTAGTCCCTAGTACGGGATCTTTGGAGCCGTCCTAAACTCCCTTTTTCTCATTGCCCCTACCTCATTAATTACCTGTACTTTTGGATTTTATTTCCAAGAATTGCTCCCATCACCTTATTTCTGTCTCTATCATGATTTGCTTACACCATTATCATTTGTCTTGGATTAATTCAACATTAATTCATCTAATAATTTTCTCTGTCCCTAGTCTTATTCACTTCAAAGCAGTTGACACATGTGAGAAACACCTATCTAAAAGAGAAACCTGATTGTATTACCTTTCTGCAAAAACTCCAGAGACTCAATACTATGCTCAGAACTTAGTGCAAGACTGCCTTACTTGGCAAACCTAAATTTTACCTGCCCTCATCTCTGCCTACTTTTGCAACTTCATGTATCACACAATCCGTATATATAACAGAACAAAACAATGTCTGGTCCCAAGCAATCCTCACAATT
>NW_006410838.1:6819-10915 GCF_000296735.1 Chrysochloris asiatica | reverse complement strand
TTCAAAGAAAGGTGACCTAACAGAATGCAGAAATCATTGAACAATATCATTAATAGCATACACAAATTAAATTTTGCTGAAGATAATTCAAAAACGGTTGCAACAGTATATCGACAGCGAACTGCCAGAAATTGATGTTCGATTCAGAAGAGGAGATAGAACTAGGAATATCACTGCTGACATCATATGGATCTTGGCTCAAAGCTGAGCATACCATAAAGTTGTTTATTTGTACATTACTGACTATGCAAAGACTTTTGATGGTGCAAATTAGGACAAACTATAGAAAACATTGCAAAGAATGGTTAATCCAGAACACCTAACTGTGCCCATGAGGGATCTGTACATGAGGGAGTTGTTATAACAGAAAAAGGGGATACTGAATGGTTTTAAATCAGGAAATGTGTGCACCAGAGTTACATCCATTTACCACACTTTATCAATCTGTATGCTGAGCAAATCATCTGATAAACTGGATTATATGAAGAAGAATATGACATCGGGATAAGAGGAAGACTTATTAATGACCTGTGATATGTACCTGTTTTCTGAAAGCGAAGAGGATTTAAAATACTTACTAATGAAGATCAAAGACTGCAGCCTTCGATATAGATTGGACCTCAATGTAAAGAAAACAAAAATCAACACTACTTGACAAATAAATAACACCATGATAAATGGAGAAAAGATTGAAGTTGTCAAAGACTTCGTTTTGCTTGGACCCACAATCAACACTCTTGGAAGCAGCAATCAAGAAATCGAACGACATATATCATAAGGCAAATTTGCTGCACAAGACCTTTTTTTTTTTTTCTTTTTAAGTTTTTATTGTGAATTGAGTGATAGTTTACATGGGAGAACATTGGTTTTACACTCATTGTTTCATTGCAATAATTACAAACCCCTCCGTGCATCATCATTCAACAGTATTTGCTTTTATGCCCTGTTTTTTTTGTTTTTTGGGTTTTTTTGGTGTGTGTGTTTTTTGTTTTTTTTTTTTTTTGTGTGTGTGTGTGTGTTTTGGGGTTGAGATGTACACAAAACACTCAGGAATATATAATCATTTAAACATTCTGCAAGCCTGCCTCTTGGCCACCAGCACACAGTCTTTCTCTTTCCATGAGTCTAGAGTCCTCAGCTACTCCATCTCTTCATATCTTCATCTTTGCCTCCATCTCTGGTGTTGCTGCTTCTCTGGATAAGGTCCCACATTCTGTTCATCCTCTTCTCCGTTTATGGTCCTAGGGTCCTCTGTTCCTGGAATATAAGATGAACTACTACCCCCTTTATGATATAAAACTTCTACATTTACAGTTGTGGCAATCACAATTAGTTGTGATAACAATTACTATTGAATCATAAGAATCTTATCCCCATCTCCTTTTATCAGTCCTGTCTAGACAAGATTAAAACTGTTCAGTGGGGATTCTACCTTCCCCCACACTCTGAAACTAAACTCCCTCTTGAAAACTTGTAAACCAGTCAGTTGGTGCCCTAATAGCTCCCCCATTTTAGATAGCCAGTGTCTAAGTTGCCCATCCCTATCTTCATACAGAGGAGATAGGTTGAAGACTCCTTCCCTCTCAGTTGGTATTTACAGCTACTACATCCATAAGTATAGGTCAAGTTTATCAAATTTACACTTGTTTCCTTTATCCATTTTTTTTTTTTTTTAAATCTTCTAGTCAAGTAGTTATCATCAAGCCATCGAAGCTAGGTAAAATGGATACCACCTGCAAGTTTGGGCATTCTTGTGTGTCTCCCCTCACTTTATATCAAGACCTTTTTAAAGTGATGAAGAGCAAAGAGATCAGTGTGAGGACTAACGTGTGCCTGATTCAAGCCATGGTATTTTCAATAGCCTCATATGCATGTGTAAGTTGGACAATGAATAAGACAGATCATAAAAGAATTAATGCTTCTGAGTTATGATGTTGTAGAAGAATACTAAAAGTACCATGGAGTACCAGAAGAACAGACAAGTCTATGTTGGAAGAAGAACAGCCAGAATGCTTCTTAGGAGCCAGGATGGTGAGACATCTCTCATAATTTGGACATGTTATCAGGAGGGACTTGTCCCTGAAAAAGGACATCATGCTTGATCAAGTGCAGAGTCAGCAATAAAAAAGAAGACACCCAGTGAGATGGATTGGCACAGTGGCAGCAGCAGTGGGCTTAAACTGAGTAATTGTGTGGATGGCATAGAACCAGGTAGTGTTTCTTTCTGTTAGGCATAAGGTTACTATGAGTTAGAATTGACTCGATGGCTCCTAATAACAATAGCAACAACACTACCAAGTATTATGTCCTTCTCCAGGAACTGGTGTCTCCTGATAACATGTCTAAAGTATGTTGAGAAAAGTCTCATCACCCTTGCTTCAAGGAGTATTCTGACTCTACTTCTTTCAAGACAAATATATTTGTTGGGCACTTAATGGTAATTTCAGTAATTGCCAACACCTAAATCATATGAATCAATTCTTCTCTGGTATTCCTTATTCATTATCCAGCTTTTACTTGCATTTGAGACATTGAAATTACCATGGCTTGTGTTAGGCACACCTTGCTCCTCAAAGTGACATCTTTGTTTTTTGACACTTTAAAAAGGTCTTTTGCAGATTTGTCAGTGCAATATGTTGTTTTGTTGCTTGTTCGCTGCTTGCCTGAGTGCTGATTGCAGACTCAAGTAAATAAATCCATGAAAACTTCAATCGCTTTTCCATTTATCATGATGTTGTTTATTGGTCCAGCTGTGAGGAGTTTTGTTTTCTTTATGTTGAGGTACAACCCAAATGGTTTTGCTAGCTACCGGTTTAATTCCCATTGCCTACATTTATTTCACTAAGGATACCTTTCTTTTAAGCACTTGAAAACGAGTGTGTGTTTGAATATCCATTAAACAGTGAGTCAGCTGCAAATTTAATATTCAATTCTATGCTCATGAAGAAGACAGGTAAACACATTAATCAATGAGTAAGCAAAGGTTGGCCAGAGAACCAGAATACTGGAAGAAAATTTATGCTACTAGCTTATCTCATTTTCAAAGCACACTCTTCAATATCTTATTAAATTATCCAAAGATTCTTAAGATGTTTAATATTATCTAGACTTAATCATGAAAGTTGGAGCAAAATATGCTTTATTCTGTACTCAAAGCACCTTGCCACTTCTGACTGGTGAATAAATAACTACCAATGGAAGAATCTTGAATTTCAAGGATTGTTAATGAACTCCTAAATTTATAGGCAAAATTATGAGTTTCATCCATAAAAGTGGATTCAAAAAGTTCGTGGAAAAAAATAGAATGAAAAGATCATGGAATTTTCCCACAAACTATTTGATGCCCCCTTGTATATGAGAGCGTTTTCTTGGCAAACATTCTTTAAACTTTTATAAGATTCTGAAAGGAGACCACAATGCAATAACATTGATCCACAGTCTTAACAAATGTGACTTTGAAGGGAACAGCAAAAGGTGCTCTATTAGCAAAGTTCTGGAGCACTCTGTGACGGCTGTGTGACTTCAGGATGGGAGTGCCTATGCATATCCAGGTCAGAAGTGTCTCCAATGCTGTGTGTGAGGTGCTGTTACATAAGGGAAAGCAAAAACCCTGTCAGATTCTGTTACCACAATACTGGGACTTCTGATGCTTTGTCTTCCTCTCTTTCATGGCAAATCATTATCCATATTTCTTACCAAATCAAGAGACTGTTCCAACTTCTTGTATATACTGTAGTTATTAAATGCCATCGAGTCGGTTCTAATTCATAGTGATCCTGAGTGTATAGGGTTACCGAGGAGCAGCTGATGGGTTTGAATTGTCAACCTTGTGGTTTGTCATCCTACAATGCCACACCAGGTGTACTGTATATCCTAGGAACCTTCAAAAAGGTCATAGAAAAGTTGTGTTTTCTTTTAATTACATTTATTCACAGACTTTTTGAAGTTCCATTGTATAATATGAAACTTGTGATATCTACCTGTATTGAAAACACAATACAAACCTTTAATAGTGCAGAATATTTGCTGAATATACTGTAATGTTATTTTATGAGCCTAGTTCAAATTAGTTTTACTTATCTTTAAAAATTTTTTA
>NW_006410838.1:4318-6407 GCF_000296735.1 Chrysochloris asiatica | reverse complement strand
TTTTTTTTTTTTTCAGGAAAGTTCCCAATGGCTTGTTCTAATGAGAAAATAAATACACATTATTTCCTTTCACGTATATGAAAAAAACAAAAACAACAACAAACAAAGCAATTTCTTTTGTTCTTTTTCTTTTGAATTGCTTTCCCTATCACCCAAGTTAGCACATATCTACACTCTTGCTGTTGTTAAGTGCTGCCTAGTCAGTTCCAACTCATAGCAACCCTGTATAGGGTTTCCATGGAGTGGCTGGTGAGTTTGAACCTCCAACCTTGCAGCTCAATCTACACTCTAGCCAGTGAATAATTCTCCATTTCCTCCTACCCTTGGTGATCACCATAGAATGTTTCTTTTAGCATGACATTCTTTTTATTGTCATGAAAATAGATACAACAAACATTCTCCAGTTTGGTCACGTGTACATGACATGGATCCCATTTTTCAAGTTGTGCAACCACTATTGTTATTCTTTTCCCAATGTTTTCACCAATGAATAAATGCCATGCCCCCTATTTTGCTTACTTTTAAAGTCACACATTCTAGGTAATAATTGTGCTACTTCCAGAGTAGTTTGTAAATTCTGAGAGATTTGTTGATATAAATGTTTTTATTTCAAAGGACAGAAAACTCTCCTAAAATACGTAGCAGTCAGACTCTAACTATATGATTTAGAATAGTTGCTGAACTTTTTATAAGATGCTCATTGTAAATGAATTATGCCTGCTGACAATTACATTTTAGGTTCTATGTAAGTAAGTTGCGATTATTTACAGTTGAAAAGTATATATTAAATGCAAATACCTATTTCACTGACAACAGATTTTAGCCTAATTTGAATGATTTCACACACTTGGCCATATTATGGTTAAGTCAGTGATAGATATAGATAGTTAAGGAGTGTGCTGATTAGGCTTACAGATGACACTAAGTGAAATTGCTAGTGCATTTAAATTGGGATTTAAATTCAAAGTGACCTGAATGCTTAGAAAAATGGTCCTTCCGAAACTGAGAAGAATTCAATAGCTATAGCTTAACTGGCTAGAATGAATAATAGGTGCCTGTTTACCTACCGGAGCCCTGGTGTGGTGCTGGAGTTTGAGCACTGTGCATGGGCAGCAGTTCAAACTTACCAGCCACTCTTGGAAAACCTACACGGGGTCTGTATGAGTCTGAAATGACTGGTCAGTACACCAAAACAACAGCAATTTACTTACCTGCTTCCTGCCTCCAACCTCCTCCAGATTGAATTTTTTCAAATATACCTTTGATCATGAGTGTATTACTCTGAAATTATCAATGATTTCTCATTGCTCAACTCATTAGGTACAAACTCTGCGCTTTATGACCCAAACGTCTATTTTTGAATTCAATGTATATTGAGTATAGTACGTTCACTAAGTTGCATTCCATGTGCCCATCATAGAAGGGAACTTAAAACCGTTCCTGGAAAAAGTCCCTTTTCATTTAATTCTATTTTTCCATAAACTTTTAATAACCCTCTCATATGTTACCTTTCCCTGTTTTGAACCTATATAACATAGTTGGTCTATAACATAGTTGGTCTGCAGTTCTCAAATGTTATAATGTGTAATACCTACCTGAAGGATTTGTCAAAGTCAGCTCCTGGATCACACTCTAAGGGATTCTTATCAGTAAGTCTGGTGTGGCACCTGGAAATAGGCACCTCTAATTACCTAGAGATGGTGGAGAAGCTCCATATCATCAGTCAAAATGAAGCCAGAGGCCGGCTGTGGAACAGACCATCAATTGCTCATATGCAAGTTCAACTTGAAGCTGATGAAAATTAAAACAAGTTCACAAGAACCAATATAAGATCTTGAGTATATCCCGCCTGAATTTAGAGACCATCTCAAGAACAGATTTGATGCATTGAACAATAATGATTGAAAACCAGAGAGATTGCAGGGTAACCTCTAGGACATCATAAATGAAGAGAGCAAAAGGTCATTAAAAAGGCAACAGCAGCAACAACAACAGTGACTGTTGGGCTTGAACTGCCGACACTGTGGTTCATAATCCAGTGCTTATCCCACAGAGCCATAGCACTCCCAATTTATACATTGGTTGGTTG
>NW_006410838.1:0-523 GCF_000296735.1 Chrysochloris asiatica | reverse complement strand
AAAACCACCAGCTGCTCCTTGGAAACCCTATGCAGGGTCGCTATGAGTCAGACCCAACTGGACAGTATTTAACAACAATGTAACAAGCCCTGGTGGCACTGCGGGTGAGGCATTGGGCTGCTAACTGCAGTGTCAGTGGTTTAAACTCATGGGCCATTCCATGGGAGAAACTCCTGTAAAGATTTACAGTCTCAGATGCCCTAAGTAGCAATTCTACTCTGTCCTATGGGTCACGTTGAGTTGGAATTGACTTGATGCCAGTGGGTTTGGTTTGGGTTTGAGTATTATGATGATAGTGGGTTAGTTGCTATAGAATACCATCCCTCTCTTGTAAACACAGTTGGCAACCACAAATCCCGAATCTCAGAGAAATCATATCCACATATACATGAGAATCAGTGAAAAAAGAAGAATTCCCCTAATGAGATGGATTGGCACAATGGCAGCAGCAGTGGGCTCAAGCATAGCACCAATTGTGAGGATGGTGCAGGACGAGGCAGTGTTTCCTTCTGCTGTGCTTAGG
>NW_006410837.1:10427-11597 GCF_000296735.1 Chrysochloris asiatica | reverse complement strand
CAAACCATGGTATTTTCAATAACTTCATATGCATGTGAAAGCTGGACAGTGAATAAGGAAACCCATAGAATAATTGATGCATTTGAGTTATGGTGTTGGAAGAGAATATTGAAAGTGCCATGGGCTGCCAAAAGAACCAATAGATCCGTTTTGGAAGAAGTGCAGCCAGAGTGCTCCTTGGAGGACAGAGGCCAAGCTTCCAGTATGTTCTAACTTGGTTAGAATTCAGCATACACTTGAAAATAATGTACATTCTCCAGGTGTTGAGTTCTATAAATGTCAATAAAATTAAGGTGATTGATCTTATTTTAACACCTTCTAATTTTTTCCAGGTTTTCAATTTTTTTTCTATTTGTTATATTGTCACCCGTCTTTCAGTTTACCCTACTGTGGTAGCTTGTGTGTTGCTGCTATAATAGAAATGATGCTACCAGTATTTTAAATACCAGCAGAGTCATTCATGGAGGACAGGTTTCAGAGTTTCCAGACCAAGATGAGGAAGAAGGAAAGGTAGAACACCTCTGAATGATTAATCACAGAAAACTTTATGAATAGCAGCAAAATATTGTCATATAAAGTACCAAAAGATGAGATCCTCAAGTTGGAAAGCATTCAAAATATGACTGGGGAAGAACTGTCTCCTCAAAGTAGACCATAATAACATGATAAGCATTTAGGGCCTTCATATGATGTTGAAAAATAACTCAAAAAGAGAAGTAACAGCGTCACACATCCATGAATAATCAGAATAAGGAATTTACAATGTATAAATCTAGGGAAATTGGAAGTCATCAAAAATGAAAACAAACATATAAAGATTGACATCCTAAGCATAAGTGAGCTGAAATGAATTGGTGTTGGCATTTTGAATGTACATTATGATTTACTATTCTGAGAATGGAAGATTAAAGAGGAATTACTTCATATCCATCTTCAAAAGAGCATTTCAAGATGTATTTTGAAGTACAATGCTGTTTGTGATAGGATAATACCCATAAGCCTACCTACCAAGCACTTCCTGGGAGTCCTATAAAAGGTCACTATGAGTCAGAACAGACTAAGACTAGACGGCTGTTAACAACAGTTTAAAACAAAGAAGACCAAGGATCCCTGCTGTACAGTGGGTTACCATTGGTCTGCTAACAACAAAGTCAGTGTTTGAATTCACTA
>NW_006410837.1:8769-9837 GCF_000296735.1 Chrysochloris asiatica | reverse complement strand
AGATGATGGAAAAATTCCATATCATAAGCCAAAACGAGGCCAGGAGCAAACTGTGGAAAAGACCATAAATTGCTCATATGCAAGTTCAGGCTGAAGCTGAAGAAAATTGAACAAGTTCACTAGACTCAAAATATAACCTTGAGTATATACCGTCAGAATTTAGAGACTATATCAAGAACAGATTTGATGCATTAGACACTAATGACTGAAGATCAAAGGAGTTGTGGGATGACAATTCTAGAACTTTAACTAGACGTAAGTCCCAAAGAGCCCCAAAAGGTGAAGTACAAATTGTGGCCAAGGGATAATTGCACTACTCTTGAAAATAACCGCTTGATTTTTCTAGTGTACACAAATTGGAACCAGGGTAATATGTGTAATAATGGCTATTAAGGGTGTGGGATAATGGTACATGGAATGTAAAGGTTGAATCAGTCTGAGTTTATCGACATGGTTCCACTAACCACAGATTCTTCTGTGTTTCAGCTATAGAGGTTAGGAGAGAATCTAATAGCTTATTTGGTTGGTTCACTGAAGCAAATCCATCAAGTTGAAAGACCAGACCTGCCTTTGTATTATGTAGAGGAAGGAATGCAAAGGTGTGGGGAAATTGATATGTTATAGTGGATTTATCAGGATAAACCCATAAAATCACACAGGGAGTGCCCAGAGAGTACATCTTTTAGCACAGTAAGAAACAAATTTGTGAAGAGAGTCCCATCATCTTTGAAGACTGCTGTGATTGCTATATTATATAAGTCAGATTTGACAGTGGAAACTGCCCTAATTGAATTAAGACACCTAATTACAATGGGGCTGATTGTACCCCATGGTGACAGCAGTCAACTGGCAGCACTTAATCAACAAAACCAAAGTGAGCATGGTTAATGTAATGGACATCAGAATTAAAGTACTAATCAGGATAGTCTGACTCATATGGACTTATTGTGTTGGCTAATTATGCATTGCTTCTCTAGGAGTGAAATAGATGGGAAACCTACTCAATATTTACTTGATTTATACAAGAGGAAGAATTATCTGGCAAGTGAACTTGAATCACCAGAATGA
>NW_006410837.1:3191-4514 GCF_000296735.1 Chrysochloris asiatica | reverse complement strand
CTAGCAACAACAACAACCCTTCAGTGCATGGTGTAGATTGGACCTTAGGAAAGAAGAGAGAAAAGAGAGGAAATCTGAGTAGTAAGAACATCCAACCATGATGTAGCTTTAAGGAAGTATCATTAGAGACCTATGGAGGAATGATTGCCTATCATAGGATTCCTATGTAGGACAGAACTGGCCTCTCTGTAATACTTACACCAGTTGAGTCATTGCCTTTGGGGGGCTTAAGGTAAGTGTGGCTTTTCAGAGTACATTGTAGTGTACCCAAAGGTGTAGCAGGTCAATGCTTTCTGTCACTATCATCCTTTCAGCAGATTCTCTTGAAAGGAAATCAGCACAGTACATACACACACCTTGCATCTGCACAGCAGATAACATAGCTACTATAGACCTTGTAGTATTAATTTTCTGAATAAGTAATATCTCTTACTTACTCCCCAATTTCCTCTTTTCCTTTATATTGCTATTTTATTGACATATATTTTTATAAGACTGCTTCAAAATATTACTGAAATTATTGTTGTTATTAAGTGCCATTGAGTCAGTTACATCTCATAACAATACTTTATAGGGTTTTTGAGGAGCAGCTGGTGGGTTTGAACTGCTGACCTTGCTGTTAGCATTTTGATTGTAGGCTAACCTAAAAAACAAGACATTTTTATTTAAAATTATATTTCTAAGTTTGTTTTCCATAATTTAAAATTTAACGATGAAATAGAATAAAAATAAAGCAGATTTTGTTTAGCATACTAATCACCTGCCTCCCCAAGCCTTCAGTTGACTTGATTTTTATATGCATTATGCTTTTGGAGTGAGTATATTACCAATAGATTTAATTTACATGTGACCGGGGATTTAGGAAGACACGTTGTGTTTCTTCCCATATTGTATGTAGTTTGATACCTGAAATGACACCATTAAATTAGTGGTGTATTTTCTAGTGCATTTTATATTCTCTTGTGTCTCCTTGGAATGCCCTTTAATCTTTTCTCTGTTTATCTCTTATATGCCTCTCATGGATTACCTCAGGCATCAACCAGGAAGAACCTGGAACCTTTCTGCATATCGATAATACCTACTAATGAAAAGGTTGCAATTCAAACCCAGCCAGAGGTGCTTCAGAAGAAAAACTGGGAAATTTGCTTCCAAACAGTTATAACCTAGATACACTACTCAGGGACTCTTAAAATATAATGAATGCTTAATAAATGTTTTCTAAGTGAAAAAATCAAATTTTATACACACACACACACACCAGGTTTACCTCTTCCATTCAGTCTTTTTCACTTGAATGTAATTAAAAGACAGGAATTAGTTTTA
>NW_006410837.1:1481-1964 GCF_000296735.1 Chrysochloris asiatica | reverse complement strand
CATTAAACATGTCTAAGAAGCAAAAAAAAAAAAAAAGACCATATCAGCACATGTCCAGAAACAAGAAAAATGTCTGAGACAAATTACCTAGAGGTAGACCTGGAATACATTCAGAAAGGAGGTCAGGCCTTGGAAATGCCTGAGAAGGAATTCAGAAAAATGATTATATCAGCACATGTCCAGAAACAAGAAAAATGTCTGAGACAAATTACCTAGAGGTAGACCTAGAATACATTCAGAAAGGAGGTCAGGCCTTGGAAATGCCTGAGAAGGAATTCAGAAAAATGATTATAAAATGTTTCTAAACACTTTACAATGGCGTTAAGAAAAATAAGGAAGAAGTTAGGAAAGCACTACAAGAACAACCAGATAAGATAGATACAGCAATGGAAACAATTCAAAACCTACATGCTCCAGAATAGACCATGTGTTAGGCCACAAAACAAGCCTCCATAAATTTACAAATATCAAAATATTACAAAG
>NW_006410837.1:0-952 GCF_000296735.1 Chrysochloris asiatica | reverse complement strand
CATTAGAAATCACATGGGTGATATCACAATGGAACCAAAGGAAATCAAAAGGATAATAACAGAATACTATGAAAAGTTGTACTCCAACAAATTTGAAAAACATATTTAGAAAAACACAACCTACCTAAACTTACACACAGTGAAGTAGAAAACCTGAAAAGACCCATAACAAAAGAAGAAACTGATCAGGTCATCAAAAAACTCCTAACCAAAACAAGTCCAAGCCCAGATGGTTTCAATAGGGAGTTCTCCCAAACATTCAGGGAAGAGCTATCACCAATTCTATTCAAATTATTCCAGAATATAGAGGAGGATAGAAAGCTTCCTAAAGCATTTTATGAAGCAAGCATAACCCTCATCCCAAAATCAGGAAAGGACATCACTAAGAAATAAAATTATAGATCAATATACCTCATGAATATAGATGCAAAAATTCTCTACATAATCCTAGTAGCACAGCAAAAAGATAATACATCATGATCAAGCGGGATTCATATCAGATATGCAAGAATGGTTCAACATTAGAAAAACAATCAACATAATCCACCATATAAATAAGAAAAAAGAAAAGAACCACATGATCATATCAATTGATACAGAAAAGGCATCTGACAAAAGCCAACATCCATTTCTGATAAAAACACTCAGCACAGTAGGAATTGAAGGGAAATTCCTCAACATACTGAAGAACATATACACAAAACCAATAGCCTACATTACTATCAATGGAGGAAAATTGAACGCCTTTCATCTGTGAACAGGAACCAGACAAGGATGACCTTTGTCACCACTCAGATTCAAGATTGTGCTGGCAGTCTTAGCAAGAGCTATACAGCAAGACACAGAAATTAAAGGCATCCAAATTGGCAAACAGGAAGTAAAACTCTCTATTTGCAGATGATATGATCCTATACATAGAAAACCCCAAATATCAGTAAAAAAGCTACTAGAC
>NW_006410836.1:15454-16436 GCF_000296735.1 Chrysochloris asiatica | reverse complement strand
ATATGAAGTGTGGGGAGATGAACAACAATGCACAAACTTGCAAATAGTACCCATTTGACCTAACTTTGATGGCTTGGTGACCAGAGCTCAACTAGAGGAAGATCAAGAGATTTGATAAAGGAAGCAAGTGTAACTTGTTACAATTTGATGAACTTTATCTATACTTATGAATGTAGTAGCTTAAAATACCAAGGGAGAGGGAAGGGGTCTTCAACGCAAGGATCAATGCTGTTCCTTAGCTATACAGGGTTGATTTTTGTTGTTGTTGTTATGTGTTGTGGAATCGATTCCAACTCATAGTGACCCTGTACAGGGTTTCTGAGGCTGTAAATCTTTGCAGGAGCAGAAAGCTTCATCTTCCTCCCACAGAAGAGCTGGTAGTTTCGAACTGCTGACCTTGTGGTTCGCAGCCCGATTCGTAACCACTATGCTACCAGAGCTCCTATACAGGGTTGATAGGGACTGGCAAATTAGACATTGGCTACATAAAATGGGGGGGGGGCGCTATAAAGTTGTGAAGTGGCTGGCTTACAAGTTTTCAAGAGGGAGTTTAGTTTCAGAGTGTGTGGGAGAAGGCAGTGTCCCTACTGAATAGTTTTCCTCTTGTTTAGTTGGGTCTGGTGAAAGGAGATGGGAGAAGGACTCTTTTGATTCAATAGTAATTGTTATCATGACTAATTGTGATTGTCACAAATGTAGAAGTATAAGTTTTGTAACATAAAGTGGGGAGTGGTGAATCTTACATTTCAGGAACAAAGGACTAGGACCATCAAGAAAGAACTGCATGAGCATAACATGGGACCCTAACCAGGGAAGCAGTGACACCAGAGATGGAGGCAGAGATGATGGTATGGAGAGACAGAGCAGCTGAGGACTCTAGACTCGTGGAAAGAGAAAGGCTTTATGCTGGCCACCAGGAGAATGGCTTGCAGAATGTCCCCTTTGGCTGTTTAAATGTTTATATATTCCTGAGTGTTTTTGA
>NW_006410836.1:14068-15029 GCF_000296735.1 Chrysochloris asiatica | reverse complement strand
AGTGAGTTCTGCATGCAATGCTGGGCAATGCTGGGCAATGCTAGGCAATATGTTTGCAGATCTGTCTACCTGCCAGCTTGCATCATATCTGTGTGTCTGTCTTTTTGTATATATTTCATCTCTCTCTTTCTCTATCACTTTTTCTGCCAGATCTTCCTTCTTTGTGACACCCACACTTCCTTGTCGAGGCGGGACCCCGACATAGGACCTCGACAACAGAGAGGATTGTAATCATTGCCGTGTAGCAAAATATGATAGGATGAGTGCAAAACTGATGTTCTCCCATATAAAGTATCACTCAATTCACAATAAAATCTTAAAAAAAAAAAAAAAAAGAAGATGGAAGGATACACAGTCACCTTACTGAAAATGATTGGTTGATATTCTTCCTTTTCAGAAGATAGCATGTAATCAAGAACCAATGCTATGGAGTGAAAATGTGCAATTTGAACTAAAGGCAAACAATGCTCCAGGAATTGAGAGAATACTGATTGAAATGTTTCAAATAACAGATGCAGCACTGGAAGTGCTCACTCATTTATGCCAACAAATTTGGAAAACAGCTACCTGGCCAATCAACTGTTTGTTGTTGTTGTTGTTAGGTGCCATTGAGTCGGTACCGACTCACAGCGACCTTATGCACAACAGAAGGAAACACTACCCGATCCTGAGCAACCTCACTATTGTTGCCATGCTTGAGCTCATTGATGCTGCCACTTTGCCAGTCCATCTTGCTGGGGGTCTTCCTATTTTTCTCTGACCCTCCAACTTACATATGCATATTAGGTTATTGAAAATACCATGGCTTGGGTCAGGCGCACCTTAGTCTTCAAGCTGACATCTTTGCTCTTCAACACTTAGAAGGGTCTTGTGCAGCAGATTTGCCTAATGCAATACGTCATTTGATTTCTTGACTGCTGCTTCCATGAGTGTTGATAATTCATCCAAGAAGAATGAAGTG
>NW_006410836.1:9659-13225 GCF_000296735.1 Chrysochloris asiatica | reverse complement strand
AGTATCATTGGCTCTTGATCATATGCTACCTCTTGAAATGGTTGACCATCAACCATTTCCTTTTGATAAAGTGACTCTGTATTTCTTCCATCTTCTTTTGATGTCTTCTGCATCATTCAATAATTTGCCCAGAGAATCCTTAATAACGAAAGTCGAGGCTTGATTTTTTTCTCATTTCTGCCAGTTTGAGACATGCTGAGTATGTCTTTTCTGTTGGTTTTCTGACTCCAGTTCTTTGCACATTTTTTTGTAATATTTGGCTTTATCTTCTCGAGCTGATCTTTGAAATTTTATGTTCAGCTTTTGTACCTCCTCATTTCTTCCATTTGCTTTAGCATCGCTACATTGGAGAGCAAGTTTCAGTGTTTCTTTTGACATTCATTTTGACCGTTTCCTTCTTTCTTATTTTCTTAATGACTTTTTGCTTTCTTCATGTATGATGTTCT
This sequence comes from Chrysochloris asiatica, assembly GCF_000296735.1. NCBI lineage: Eukaryota > Metazoa > Chordata > Mammalia > Afrosoricida > Chrysochloridae > Chrysochloris > Chrysochloris asiatica. The sequence goes on along the minus strand of NW_006410836.1, from coordinate 12,779 downwards.
TGATGTCATCCAACAAATCTTTTGGCTTTCAGTCTTTAGTGTTTAATGTATCAATTCTGTTCTTCAGATTATCTCTAATTTCAGGTGGGATTATTCAAGTTCCAATATTTGTGTCTGTTCCAAAGAAAGATGACCCAACAAAATGTGCAAATTATCAAACAATATCACTGATATCACAAACAAATAAAATTTTGCTGAAGAGAATTTTAAAAAAAACCCAAAACAGCTTGATACATAGACAGGAAACTGCCAGAAATTCAAGCAGGATTCAGAAGATATGAAATGAGAATTACCAATACTAATGTTAGGTAGATCATGGATGGCAGCAGAGAATTCCAGAAAAATGTTTAGCTGTATTTTATTGACTGTAAAAAGTGTTCAATTCTATGGATCATAACAAATTTGTTAATATAATTTACACTTAAAATAGTCTAGAAATTATCACCCAAGGTTCTACAAATCTTTACACTTAAATTATTAAGCATTATTTATGTGGTATGACTTGCAAATATTTCCAATGCTCAGCTAAGAAATGAGTACTTAGCTTTATTTAACTTCTGGTAACAAGAATACTGAACTATGTACATCACTTATACTGTCATAATTTGTTATGATCCATTCAAATTCTCCATTGTTAAGAATGTTTTTTTTTCAGACCACTTAACTGTGTTCAAGTGGAACCTGTACATAGGTTAAGAGGCAGTTGTTCAGACGAAACAAGGGGATGCTGTGTGGTTTAAAATCAAGAAAGATGTGCATCAGGGTTGTATCCTTTCACCATACTTATCCATTTTGTATGCTGAGAAAATAATCTGAGAAGCTGGAGTATATGAAGGAGAGCATGGCATCAGGTTTGGAGGAAGACTCATTAACAACTTGCCACCTGCACATAACACAACCTTCCTTGCCGAAAGTCAAGAGGATTTTAAGTAATTACTAATGAAAACCAAAGACTACAAGCCTTCAGTACGATTTCACCTAAAAATTAAATAAAAGTCCTCATAAACTGAACAAATAAACAACATCATGATAACTGCTGAAAAGTTTGAAGTCAAGGATTTCATTTTACTTGAATCCAAAATTAACATTAACAGAAGCAACCGTCAAGAAATTAAGTGAAGGATTACATTGGACAAATATGCTGGCTGCAAAAGACAGACCTCTTTAAAGTGTTAAAAAGCAAAGATGTCACCTGAAGGACTAAGGTATATCTGACTCAAGCCATGGTATTTTCAATGGCCTCATATGTATTGAAATAAGGAAGACCTGAGAAGAATCAATGTGTTTGAATTATGGTGTTAGCAAACAATATCGAATATACCTTGAACTGCCAGAAGAAGGAACAAATCTCTCTTAGAAGAAATACAGCTGGAATGCTCCTTAGAAGAAAGTATGGCAAGATTCACATCATATACCTTGGGCATGTTACCAGCAAGGATCAGTAAATAGGAGGACATCATGCTTGTTAAAACAGAAGGTCAGGGAAAAATGAAGAGGCCCCTCAATGCACTGGATTGACTTAGTGATTGCAACAATGAACTCAAACATGTCAACCATTTTGAGTATGGTGCAGGATTGGGCAGTATTTCATTCTGCTGCACAGACAGGTGCTATGTGTTGCTATGTGCTAGAACTGGCTCAATGGCACCTAACAACAACAATTACTCATCAAGGCTTATTTTTCCCTATAGAGTCGTCCTCAATCTCCTTTTGAGAAGCTTTATTGAGGAAATTAATTTTAATATATCTGTTCCTAATTAGTACTTTCCACTCTTAGAAAAATGCATGTATATTTGTAGGGGAAACTTAAAACTCTGTCAAATGGGGAATACTTGGAGAAGAGAAAGTTGAGGTCCAGAAGCACAGAGATCTTAAAACATTTTAAAGACTGTGTGTGAGGAGAAATTAGCCTTACTTTTTACCATTCAAAAGGTTTTAATGAGCGTCAATGAAAAAAAGCTCCTGGAACAGAGATTTCATCCACAGATGCCCTAAACTACTTGGGATGCCCACTGTAAATACTCAAGCAACAGCTGGATAACATATTGAGCAACCCAAGGAGAGTTTGCATCAGGTGAGTGATTGGAGAATATATGTAAAGTCTCTTCTAACCCTAGTATTCTTTGATTGATAGGACTGCACGTGAATGTGAGCATCAAGCACTTTAAACTAGAAGTCTTCCATAGCCTTTCTGGAAGAAAATATCTGTCCATCTTCTTAAAGATTCAAGAACATGCAAAAGTAGGGACAAATAATACTTGGAGAAGTTGCTAAATTATCTCTGATTTCATCCTATAGTTTAAGAAAAACACTATAAGTTCATTGTAAATTTTAGCTGATATAGCTCAGTATAAATTAGTTGGCACAGTTCAGTTAAGTTTGTGTGTGTGTGGGGGCGTGTACAGAGATAATTTGGTGTGGTGCTGTAGGATAAAGCACTGGACAGCAAGGTCTGTTTGAAACAAAAAGTCAGGGGTTCAAATTCACCAGCTACTCCTTGGAAACTCTATACAGGGTCTCTATGAGTTGAATCTGACTCAACGGCACACCACCACCACCAAATAGGGATAATCTTAGGGTGTGAAAAGTGCTTGGGGAAGATTAGTAAAAATCAGTTAATGTTTTTGATTTGATAAATGAGTAGTCACATGAGGCTAAACGTTGTTACTTTATTTCTTTGATGAAAGAGTTTTCTAACATGCATCTTTAAGCTCATGCATATTAAATGGGCAATAAAAATAATTAGATTCTATGTGAATAGAATACATAGCCTTTTCAGATGATCAATTTAATTATGTTCTGAAGAATGTAGCATGAATTTGGAGTTAATTATTAACTACTAGTATACTTCATCACCACTTGTCTGTCAGTTTGTTATACTGTGGTGGCTTGTGAGTTGCAGTGATTCTGGAAGCTATGTCACCAATATTTTAAATACCAGCAGGGTCACCCATGGTGGACAGGTTTCAGATGAGCTTTCAGATGAAGACAGACTAGGAAGAAGGAGTGACGAACTACTTCTGAATATTTAATCACTGAAAACCTTATGAATAGCAGAGAAACACTGTCAGATATAGTGCTGGAAAATGAGCCTCTCAGGTTGGAAGGCACTCAAATGCA
>NW_006410836.1:0-7164 GCF_000296735.1 Chrysochloris asiatica | reverse complement strand
GGAACTGAAGAAAAAATTCAAGTCTTGACTTTTGTTATTGAAAGATTCTCTGGGCAAATTATTGAATGATGAAGATTGAAGGTAGAATCAAGATAGAAGATCGAATCATGAGAAGATAGAAGGAAAATACAGAGTCACTGTACCAAAAGGAATTGGTTGATGTTCAACCATTTCAAGAGGTAATATATGATCAGGAACCAATGATACTGAAGGAGGAAGTTCAAGGTGCATTGAAGCAATGGCAAAAGAACAAGGCACCAGGAATTGATGGAATAAAAACTGAAATCTTTCAAGAAAGTGAGGTGGCACAAGAGGCACTCACTAATCTGCTAAGAAATTTGGACGACAACTATCTGGCTGACTGATTGGAAGAGATAGGTATTTGTGCCGATTCCAAAGAGAGGTGACCCAGTGGAATGCGGAAATAATCAGACAATCTCTTTGATATCCCATGAGAATAAAGTTTTGCATAGCATAAACAATGTAAACAGATTAATACCATGTGATTCAAAATAAGTAACTACTAATTTAATAAGCACCTGAAGAAATACCTAATCATTTTTTATGAACTCAAAATGGTGCATGTGGTATTTAATTATTTTATTGCTTAAATAATCAATTGTTTCTTTATTCTGAAAGTAAAAAAGAGACATTGATGCAAATTCATTGGAGACCATTCATGATTCTAACTAAATTATTGAAACAATTAAAATCAGTGAATAAAGTATCATAAAATTAGCGAGAACTATAAGAGCAAAGAGAAAGCAAATATAAAAGACTCTCCTGAAATTATTCCAAAAGGTAGGAAATTAAGAAAATTCATACTTTCTCAGTAATGAAGACCAATGAACAGAGTGGAAAAAGAGCTACATTAAACTTTGTGTTCTGAGTAACTATTACAATTGCAGATAGTTTCAACAAAGAAACTGAACATGCATAATAAAAATTTAATAATAAAAAATAAACACAAAGGACACAGGAAATTTACTAATGAAATATCTTTTACATCCTTACTTTTATTAGATTGCTGTAGTTAGGTACCAGCTAGTTGGTTCCTACTCATAGTGACCCAATGCATTTGCAATTAATAAGTCTTTCTTGTTAAGTGCCATCAAGTCAGTTCTGACTCATGGTGACCCTGTATTGGGTTTCCTGGTGTACTGGTGTGATTATGTAGGATAAAGCACTGGGCCACAAGGTGGGTTTGAACTTCAAGGTGATGGATCAAACCTACCAGTCACTCCTTGGAAACCCTATACAGGGTCACTAGAGTCAGAACCAATTCCACAGCACTTAACAACAACATAGGGTTTACTAAGAATTGTTGGTGTATTTGAACTGCTGACCTTATGGTTAACAGTCCAGTGCTTATCCTACAGTGCCACACTAGGACTCCAATAAGTCATTGACAATAAGTCATAGCTGCTGTAAAATCTATCATGTAATCCTCAACATCATTTCTATACCAAGCTTATATTTTCCAAGTACTGATCCTTCCTCTATGTTTCCAACTTTTGCATTCTGATCACAAGTGATTATCAATGCTTCTTAATTGCATGTTTGATCAATTTCAGGCTGCAGATGTTGGTGGAATTCTTTAATTTCATCATCTTTGGCTTACGTGGTTGGTTTATGAATTTGAGTAATAGTGGTGATAACTGGTCTTTGTGCTGTTGTTGTTGTTGAGTTCTCTTGAGTTGGTTCTGACTCATAGCGACTCTGTAAAGGGTTTGAACAGCTGACCTATGGTTCACAGTCTAGTCCTGATCCTACAGCGTAGGTGTATGGCTACTATCCTATCACAGACATCATTGTACTTCAAGATAGATTCTGAAATATTCTTTTTGACCATGAGTGTGATGCCATTCCTCTTCAATTTGTCATTCCCAGTATAGTAAACCATATGATTGTCATAATAAAAATGACCAATACCAATAAATTTCAGCTCACTCATGCCTATATCAAGATTGATATAATCTTTGCGCTCCATTTCAACTTTGACAACTTCCAATTATCCTAGATTCATATTTCCATGCATCCTAGGTTCTCATTACTAATGAATATATGCAGCTGTTTCTTCTCATTTTCTGTTGTGCCCCATCAGTAAATAAAGGTCCTAAAAGCTTTGCTCCATTCATGTCATTTTGTTCTGCTCTATTTTGAGGAGGCAGCTCTTTTCCAGTCATAATTTGAGTGCTTTCCTACCTGAGAGACTCATCTTCTGACAGCACTATATCTGACAGTGTTCTGCTATTTTCATAATGTTTTCATGTTCTGGCACTATATGTGTAAATGTTTTGCTGGTATCTGTAAAGTTTTCAGTGAGTAGCTATTCAGAAATTGTCTGCTTCTCTTTCTTCCTAATCTGTCTTAGTTAGGAAGCTCTGCAGAAACCTGCCCACCATGGGTGACTCTGCTGGTATTAAAATACCAGTGGCATAGCTTCCATCCTCACGGCAACATGCAAGCCACCACAGTACGACAGACTGACTGCCAAGTGGTGTGCTCATTGTTGTTGATAGGTGACATCAAGTCACTACCGACTCATAGCAAGTGACCCAATGCACAAGAGAACAAAACATTGCCCGGTCATGGGCCAACCTCACAATTGTTGCCACGCTTGAGCTCATTGATGCCGCCACTTTGTCAATACATTTGACTGGGGGGTCTTCCTCTTTCTCTCTGACCCTCCCCCTTACCAAGCATGATATCCTTCTCCAGTGACTGTTCCCTCCTGACAATATGTCCGAAGTAAGAGAGATGAAGTTTGGCCATCCTGGCCTCCAGGGAGTACTCTGGCTGCACGTCTTCCAACACAGATCTGTTGGTTCTTTTGGCAGCCCATGGCACTTTCAATATTCTCCTCCAACACCACAACTCAAATGCATCAAATTTTCTATGATCTTCCTTATTTACTGTCCAACTTTCACATGCATGTGAGGTTATTGAAATTACCATGGCTTAGGACAGTTGTGTCTTTGCCTTCAAACTGACATCTTTGCTCTTCAAATCTTTAAAAAGGTCTCGTGCAGCAGATTTGCCTAATGTAATACGACATTGGATTTCTTGACTGTTGCTTTTATGAGTGTTGATGGTTAATCCAAGAAAAATGAAGTCTTTCTGTGACAACTTCGACCTTTTTTCCATTGATAAGAATGTTGTTATTGGTCGCGTGGTGACGATTTTTGTTTTTGTTACATTGAGATACTATACATACTGAAGACTATGGTCTTTTATCTTCATCAGTAAATATTTTAAGTCCTCTTCACTTTCAGCAAGCAAGGTTGTTAATGAGTCTTCCTCCAATTCTGATGCCACATTTTCTTCTTAGAATCCAGCTTCTCAGGTTATTTACTCAGCATACAGGTTGAATAAGTATGGTGAAAGAATACAACTCTGTCACACACCTTTCCTAAGTTTAAACCATTAAGTGTTCCCATGTTCTGTTCGAACAACTGCCTCTTGGTCATTAGATTATGTGTCTTCTATAATTAAGTGTTCCGGAATAATCATACTTCGCAATGTTGCCCATAGCTTGTTATGATCTACACAATTGAAAGCCTCTGTGAAGTCAATAAAGCACAGGTAAACATATTTCTGGTATTCTCTGCTTTCAGCCAAGATCCATCTGATGTCAGCAAAAATATTTCTCGATCTATGCCCTCTTCTGAATCCAGCTTGAGCCTCGGGAAGTTCTCTGTCAATGTATGCTTGCAGCCATTTCTGTGTTACCTTTAGTATAACTTTATTCACATGGGATATCAAAGATATTTTCCAATGATTTCTGCATTCTCTTGGGTCACCTCTCTTTGGAATGGGCACAAATACGTATCTTTTCCAATCAGAGATAGCTGACTTCCAAATTTCTTGGTATGGATTGAGTGAGTGCCGCCTCACTTTCTTGAAAGATTTCAATTTGTATTCCATCAATACCTGGTGTCTTGTTCTTTGCCAATTCCTTCAAGGCACCTTGGACTTCTTCCTTCATTATCATTGTCTCTTGATCATATGCTACCTCTTGAAATGGTTGACGATCAACCATTTCCTTTTGGTACAGTGACTGTGTATTCCTTCCATCTTCTTTTGATGCTTTTTTCATCATTCAATAATTTGCTCAGGGAGTCCTTCAAGTAACGAGAGTTGAGGCTTGAGTTTTTTCTTTAGTTTCCTCAGCTTGAGAAATGCTGAGCGTGTTCTACCCTTTTGATTTTCTAACTCCAGATCTTGGCACATTTCCTTATAATATTTGACTTTGTCTTCTTAAGCTGACCTTTGAAATTTTCTGTTCAGCTCTTATATGTTCTCATTTCTTCCATTTGCTTTAGCATCTCTATGCTGGAGAAAAAGTTTCAGAGTCTTTTTTGATAACCATTTTGGCCTTTTCCTTCTTTTTTGTCTTCTTAATGACTTTTTGCTTATATAGTTGTTAAGTGTCATGGAGTCGGTTCTGACTCAGCAAAGTTTATAGAGTTGCCTTGGAGCAGCTGATGACCTTGAATTGCTGACCTTGCAGTTCATACTGACCTTGTAGTTCTGTGCATTAACCCGCAGCATCATACCAGATCTCTGTTCATTAGATTATGTGTCTTCTATTAATTGTTCTACTCTTTTTCAAAAACCCATTTTTTTATATAAAAAAATCAAATTAAGCTACAGTGCAAACACCTACAGGAGATTTCTATTTATAGTTTCAATACAGTAGCTTGTTGAAGATCATTGTTATCATTGAAGACAATGAGAAATGATGAATTAAAAAAATCTGTTTAAAGATGTTTTATACTGCTGAAATAACCATGTTTACAGGGGCAGGGATTTTGGACAATGGGGAACTGTAGAAGTTCAGCTGCCATTTTTCCTGAGGGCATTTGCTGACTGTGGATATAGGGCAAGAAGCTGAGAGTTCATGGCTTCCTAGATAGAAGGGCTGTGTGTGTTGAGGAACAAAGAAAGCAACAGAGATTTTCTAGGTCTTAGAGGTTAAAGTGACACCATGGGAGACATTGAGGAACAAGTTCCCAGTGGAAAGGGAATTGGTTAGAATTGAGGCTTGTACATAGGTGGTTTCCTTTTCAAGTTCTGAGATGAATTCTGATGCTACAACAGAGAGAAGGCCATGAATCCAACTACAAAGCCTCTGAAAAACAGAACAAGGAAAACTTCTGCTTTGCCTAAGATACTGTTAAAGAAATGAAAAGACAGTGTACATTGTGCTGCTTTGGGCCCAGTGTTTTATTAATGTCAATTGAACTAAATTAGTTGATTATGTTCTTCAGGTCTTATATAACCTTACTAATATTCTGCCACCTTGTTCTATTGGTAGCTGAGAAAGAAGTGCTGACCTCTCCAAATGTAACTGTGGGTCCTTTTGGTTCTCTTTTCTGTTCTGTAAGCTTTTGCTTCATGTAATTTTGAAGTTCTATCAATAGGAGTCCAGGTATGGTGCTGCAGGTTAATGTGCTGAACTGCAAAGTCAGTTTGAACCACAAAGTTGGTGGTTCAAGCTCACCAGCCGCTCCTCAGAAACCCTATACAGGGTTGCTATGAGTTGGAACTGACTCGACAGCACTTAGCAACAACAATAATAGCAACAATCAATAGGCACATCGATATTTAGGATTGCTGTTCTTTGTGTGGACTTCTGGTGTAGGATAAGCACTGGATTATGAACCACAATATTGGCACTTCAAACCCACTGATTATTCCTGGAAACTGTATACAGGGTTGTTAGGTGTTGGAACAGACTCAAGGACACTTAGCAACAACAACAGCAACAGAATTCTTTGTGTGGAATTGACCCTTTTATCATTTGCAATGTATCTGTTTTGGGAGGAAGATGAGGTTTTAAAGATTTAAAACCTAGGAAACCCTATGCAGGGTTGCTATGAGTTGGAATCAACTTGATGGCACTTTACAACAACAAGAATGTGTGTGTTTATACCTGGTTACGTTCCTTGTTATAGAAAATACTTACACTAGTTGTGATGGTGGTTGTTTTAACAGGGTGTCAATCTGTTTTGTTTCAAACCATACTTTTTTTGTCATTTTCTGTGGCTCCAATTTCAGTTCAATTTTCAAAGTCTCTGCTGCTTTGAGTTTATCCTATATATGTGCCTCTCAGGTGTTCTGTGATTTGAATTGTGGTTTAAATCTCACCCCTATTCTTAAAGCCTTTTCTCTGTTGCTGTGTGTCTCTTCCACATATGCAAGCTTAAGGGTGAGCCTGGAACTTGTATAGGTGGAGTCCTAGTGTGGAGCCATAGGTTAAGTACTTGACCTCAAGGTTGGTTTGAACCACAGTGTAGGCGGTTCAAACTCACCAGTCACTCATGGGAAACCCTATACAGGGCTGCTATGATCAGAAATTATTCAACATCACTTAACAACAATAATAGAATAAGACTATCTCCTTTTATTTTCAATACACTTTGCATCTCTGTGATGGCTGATGATCATGAACATTTCTTCATATGTTTGTTGGCTGCCTGAATGTCTTCCTTGGTGAAGTGTATGTTCATGTCCTGTGCCCATTTTTAAATTGAGTTATTTGTCTTTTTTTGTAGAGGTGTTGTAGTTTCCTATAGATTTTAGAAATTAGTCCTTTGTCTGATATGTCATTGCAAAAGATTTTTTCCCATTCTTTGGGCTCCCTTTTTACTCTGTTGGTGAAATCTTTTGATGCACATAAATTTCTAACTTTTAGAATGTTCTAATTATCTATTTTGTCTTCTTTTGTTTGTGTATTTTCACAATGTTTGGTAGTCCGTGTGTGCCTTTTATCAGAACCCTTAAATTTGTCCCTATATTTTCATTGATGACCTTTATAATTCTGGGATTCACATTTTTTTTTTCTTAAATGTTTTATTGTGAATTATGTGATAATTTACATGGGAGAAAATTAGTTTTACATTCATTTTATCGTATATCGTCTCATTGCCATGGTTACAATCCCCTCCATGCAATCCTTCCCCTGTACCTCCCAGATCTTCAGCACACGGTGTCACTCTCCCTCTCTGGATTTAAAGTCTTCAGCTGCTCCATCGCTCCATGTCTTCATCTCTGGCTCTATTTCAGGCATCACTGCTTCTCTGGGTAGGGTCCTGCTCTCTGCTCTCCTGCCTTGATGGTCCTAGGACCTCCGCTCCTAGACTGAAAAGTTAATCACTC
>NW_006410835.1:12321-13032 GCF_000296735.1 Chrysochloris asiatica | reverse complement strand
TTATCCTTTTTGCTTTTAACTGTTAATCTAATTAAAATGCCTTTTTAATTAACAACAACAAAAAGCCAATGATACTGAAGGAAGAAGTCTAAGGTACACTGAAGGCCTCGGCAAAGAACAAGGTTCTGGGAATTGATAAGATGTAAATTGAAATATTTTAACAAGCTGATGAAGCACTGGAGGCACTCACTTGAAGTTTGCCTAGAAATGTGGAAGACAGCTACCTGGCCAACTGACTGAAAGACATCCATATTTGTGCCTATTCCAAAGAGAGGTGAGTCAACGCTATGCGGAAATCATTGAACAGTATCATCAATATTGTTGTTGTTGTTATGTGCCGTGGAGTCGGTTCTGACTCATAGCAACCTTGTACAGGGTTTCTGAGGCTGTTAATCTTTACGGGAGCAGAACGCCTCATCTTTCTCCCGTGGAACCGTTGGTAGTTTCGAACTGCTGACCTTGCGGTTCGCAGCCCGATTCGTAACCACTACGCTACCAGAGCTCCTTATCATCAATATTACATACAAATAATATTTTACTAAAGATCATTAAAAAACATCTGCAACAGTACATTGACAGACAACTGTCAGAGGTTTAAGTCTGATTCAGAAGAGGATGTGGAACTAGGATGGATCTTGGCTTAACACAGAGAAAGATGCCTACCTGTGCTTTATTGACTATGCAGAGGCTTTCGGTTGTGTGGATCATGAC
>NW_006410835.1:8037-10896 GCF_000296735.1 Chrysochloris asiatica | reverse complement strand
TTTGCTCAGATCAACCATCAACACTCAGGAAGCAGCAGTCAAGAAATCAAACGATGTATCTCATTAGGGAAATCTGCTGCACAAAACCTTTTTAGTGTTCAAAAGCAAAGATATTAGTTTGAGGACTTAGTTGTGTCTGACCCAAGTCATGGTTTTCAAAAAAAAACGTCATTTGAATGTGAATGTTACACAGTGAATAAGGAAGACCGTAGAAGAATTGATGCATTTGAGTTATGATGTTGGAGGAGAATACTAAAAGTACTGTGGATTGCAAAAAAAAAAACAACAAAAAAAACCCAAAAACAAAAAACAAATTTGTGTTGGAAAAAGTATAGCCAGAATGCTGCTTAGTAGCCAGAATGGCCGGACATCATCTCTTATACTTTGGACATATTATCAGGAGGGATTGGTCCTTGGAGAAGGACATCATGCTTGGTAAAGTGGAGGGTTATCGAAAATGAAGAAGACCCCCAACTAGATGGATTGGCACCGTGGCAGCAGCCATGGGCTCAATTATAGCAATGATTGTGAGGTTGGTGCAGGACTGGGCAGTGTTTCATTCTGTTGTGTGTAAGGTTGCTAGGAATCAGCATCCACCACAGTCATCTAACAACAACAGATAGACATTTATATAAATATATCACTTTAAGTTCATGGTTTATGGAACATTTTTAGAGAAGATTCTTTGATGCTTTTTTTATATATTGGTTATGTTATGTATGTCACAGATGAAATTAACCCAAGAATAAGACATTTTCCCTTTGCACAAAATCCTTGGTTAATAGATTCAACACAAATATATAAATGATTTTAAAATCAGTAAACGTAGTTTATTTTTAAATTATTTCTGTTATTTTGTTTGTTTTTAGTGTTGTGGCTGCTTGTTGGTATTGGGTTGTTGGGATTAGGACTACGGCAAAAAAATTATGAGAAGAGATTGGGCAAAGAGGTAAGTAATTTAAAGTTTTGAAACAGGATTTTCAAATGTATTTATATGCATACATTTATACATTAAACTCTACGCCCAAGAAAGATCTGAAAGAGAGTATTACGGGTTGCTTGAGCGCTGCTGGGTTGTGAGTTTGCTCTTCTCTTTTTCCCTTTTACTGTCTGCAGTTTTAAATACGCTATTGTTCTTTTTTAGAATGGAGGTCATGTCATTGCAAAGTTGTGCTTTAGATTGGTTCTGATAAAAAGTTTGAAGCGTTTTATAATGACTTAGAGTTACTGTTTTGGCTCAAATAGAATTTGAAGGGTAACTTTGAATTTTAGCCATCTGGTAGCGTAGTGGTTATGAATTGGGCTGCGAACCTTAAGGTCAGCTGTTTGAAACTACCAGCTGTTCTGTGGGAGAAAGATGAGGCTTTCGGCTCCCATAAAGATTTACAGCCTTGGAAACCCTGTACAGGGTTGCTATGGGTCAGAACCAAATCCACGGTACATAACAAAAACAACAACTACTACTATGCAAATTTAAATCAAATAAAAAGTTGTAGTGGGGACAGAGATCTTGCTTCTCTTGTTCACCTCTGTATTCCAAGCACTTCACAGAGTGACTGGCCCATATTCAACTCTCAGTAACCATTTGTTTAAACTTAGATAATTTATTAAATGGTCTCTTTCTTTTGCTATTTAATTGTTATTGTTGTTGTTTTTAAGTTCCTTCAAGTCAGTTCTGACTCATAGAGATCCTGTATAGGGTTTCCGAGGAGCGGCTGGTGGGTTTGAACTGTTGGCCTTGTGGTTAGTAGTCCAATGCTTATCTTACAGCACCATACCAGGATTCTGTTTTACCATATAAAGTCTGTTAGAGAGAATACCTAATGTTGGCAATGGGTCTTTTTCAAAAGGCGTATTTTGAATTGGATTTAATATGTATTCTTTCATTCACGCATTTATTTGATAAATAGGTCCTGAATTCCTCTTATGTGCCTGCTGTCAGGGATATAGAGGTAACCAAACTGAACTAGATTCCTACTCTCAAAGAATTCACATCCCAAAAGATAGAATTCAGAGCTATAAATGAATAATATCTGTCACTTTTGCTAGGACTACTATGAAGGAAATTAGATCTTTGAATAGAGAGTATCTGTGTCTGGATAATTAAAGATAACTTTTCTGAGGAGGTAACAGTTGATTTGGGACCTAAATGTTGAGATAAAGCCATCTGTACAGAGAGTTGATGATAAAGGATTCAGGTAGAGGGAATGTGTATACGACTGATTTGAGAGCAAGCTTGACATGTCTAAGGAACATGAGAGTGACCAGTGTGGCTGAAGCTTGGTGAACAAGGAGAATAAGTTGGAAAGTTAGAAGGTGAAGTTGGAAAGACTAGTGAGGGCCACATCAGATAGGGTCTTGTAGACCACAGTAAGGAGTTTTGGTTTTATTTTACTTGCAATGGAAGCTGTTGGAGTGTCTTAAGCAAGATAGTTAAACAACATGTTATATATCACTTAGATAGCTTTGTGAAGAGTGATTTGTAAGGGGACACAAGAGTGGAACCAGAGAGCTATATAATGAGACTGTTTTAGTTGACCAGAAAGAGGTGATGGTGGTTCGTACTGGGTGGTGGCAGTGGAATTGGAGAGAAGTAGAGAGACTTTGAATATGTTTTGAAAGTAGAGCTAGCTGATAGGACTTGCTGATGGATTAGATGTTGACACACGAAGAGAAAGAAAGAATCAAGGGTTACTTCTAAGTTGTTGACTTGAGTAATTGGATAGACGTTTGTGAAATAATAGGTTCTGGGATGGTGAAATGAATAATTAATCACAGAAGTGTAGCTGTGTCATAAGAGGATAACTTGATGAAGATAATTATGCCTCCTGAAATATCTCTTGATGGTTTCATCCCCCC
>NW_006410835.1:2634-7937 GCF_000296735.1 Chrysochloris asiatica | reverse complement strand
AGTTTACAGGGCAGATAATCAGTTTTACATTCAACAAATCATATACCTTGTTTCATTGCAATGATTATAATCCCCTCCATGTACCATCCCATTCCTTGTTTATGACTTATTCACAAAACAGATTAGTTCTATTTGATTAAAGATGAAATGTCCAGTCCACAACTAGCTATCTATATAAAGTAGTGGGCCTCCTTTGCAAAGATATAACTACCTACCCTTCTCCTGACCTGAACTTAAATGGTCCAGTTTGAGCTGTATCTTTAGTTGTGGTAATGAGAATGGTAATTCACAGAATTGCTATGATAGATCAATAGCTATTTGTTTGAGATTGATGGTTAAGACTGATATCATTCTCTGACTGAGCTCATGATCCTAAAGAAGAGATCCCCCAAAAGCCTGTGCTCCTCAACCTTGCCTTGCTGACCTTAAGTACAATAGGACACAACAAACACTACCAGGACTTGCATTGTCTTCATCATTGCCGGCATGTTCAGGTCCATCATTGTAGCTATCTGCCCGTCCATTTGACCATGATGTCCTTCTCCAAGGATTGGTCTATACAGGATTCATTGACTAATCGTTGGAAGCAGATGACCAGGCCATTAGTTCTGGTTTGTCTTAGTCTAGAAGACTCCTGAAACCTGTCCATCATGGGTGACCCTGTTGGTATTTGAAACACTAGTGGCAACACCAAAACCACCACAGTGTGATAACCGGAGAGCCAGAGGTAGCAATATTGTAGGAGTGCTGGAACACTGTGCTGGAATCAGTAGACACCACTGTGCAACTATGTTATAAGTCCCTTTGTATCCCTCTGTGATCTTATTACTTTTCCTACAAAAGTGACCACTATCTTAATGTGATATTTATCATTTTCATGCTTTTCTTACATTCCTGCTACATATGATACATTCCTAGTCCTAGACAATATTGCTTTTCCTATGTTTTGAATTTTCTTTAAATGACATCATATGTACATATTTTTTGCAGATGACATTTTTTTTTTTTTCCAACTTAGAATTGCCACTGTGAGATTCATCTATGTAGCCCTAATTCATTTATTTTCATTGTTGGGTAGTATTTAAATATATATATGTGACTTCCTTTATATATTTTTGCTTACTGGTGGACAGACAAATGATTTCTAATTTTTTGCTGTTATCATAAGCAATGCGTATTATAAGAAATACTCGCTTTCCAAACAATTCTTCTAACTTCCAATCTAGAGATTCAAAGATTTATTATGAGAATTCCATATAGCAAGTATCTTCTTATCTTTATGAATTAAATGTGGGTAAACTTATCAGTTTGACTACTTGAAGAAGAATGCAGCATCAGGATTTGAGGAGGACTCATTAATAACCTACAACATGCAAATAACACAACCTTGCTTGCAGAAAGTAAGGAGCACTTACTGATGAAGATTTTTTTTTTTTTAAGTGTAACTTTCTGTGTAGGTTACTTTACCAAAAAGAAAACTAAAATCCTCACAACTTTAGAAAAGATTGAAGTTCTCAAGAATTTCATTTTATTTGTATCCACATTTACTATGGATACAGCAGTCAAGAAATCAATTGATTTATTCCATTGAGCAATCCTATGCACTAAGTTCTTTAAAGTGTTAAAGAGCAAAGATGTCACTTTGAAGACTGAGGTGCACCTGACCTAAGCCATGATATTTTCAGTCACCTCATATGCATGTGAAATTTGGATTGGGAATAAGGAAAATTAGATAAGAATTGTTACCTTTGAACAATGGTAAAAAATATTTAAAATTGCAGTGGACTTCCAGAATAACAAACATCTATCATGTAAGTAGTACAGTCAGAATACTTGCTATATGGAATTCTCTTATTAAATCTTTGAATCTCTAGCTTAAGGTTGGAAATTAGAAGAATTGTTTGGAAAGTAAATATTTCTTATAATAAGCATTGCTTATGATGACAATTCTTCATCTCACATACTTTGGTCATGTTATTAAGAGGGGCCAGTCCTTGGAGAAGGACATCATGCTTAGTAAAGTGGAGGTTCAGTGGAAAAAGAGAAGGACCCTCAATGAGATGGATAATAATCCTCAATGAGATGGATTAACACCATGCCTGTAACAGTAGACTCAAACATAGCCAATTGTGAGCTAACACAGGACGGGAGGTGGTTCTTTCTATTGTACATAGTCATTAGCTTGATGGCACATAACAATAACCACAAAATATTTGGGGATATACCTTTGCAAAAATTGGGGACAAAGGGATTTGGGTAGAGTGCAGTGGAGAAAACTGAGTCAGTGAAATGGCCACTGTTTAGAGTCATCACAAATTACCATTAAACCAATCCTTCAGGTACCAGCCAAAGAAGTCTCTGTTGCCATCTGGCCTTTCAGGTTTGGATACGACAATGAAGGATGGTCTAGTCTAGAAAGATCAGCTCAGCTGCTCAATCACACAGGTAAGTCTTACTGGAATTAGTTCCAGTTGTTGAGAAACTGCCATGGTTACTTTTATTTTGATTAAGTCTGCAAGTCATAGGAAGAGGGCTTGCTTGGTCATAAATCAACTTCTTCAAAAGGCTTTTGTTTCATGGCAACTACAGGAGGATTACGTTTCTGTAACCACACCTGTCTTTGTCTGAGAGCAAGTCAGTTAATTCTGAACACAGTCCCATACTGAGCATCTGCAAGGGTTCTTCTCATGCCATTGCTATTAGGATGTCCCTGCAGATGGCTCCTATCATTTGAAGACCTTCTGATAGGAACCTAGAAAACTGTTGGATGAAAGGGCAGAGTGGGTCTGAGAGATGTTCATCAAATGAAGCAATTTTCTCTTGAGTTTGAGAGCAAATTGTTCTTGTTTTTGATTCTCTGCCCTGGGTTGCTCATCTTTGTATAAAGCATCATTTAAAATCTGTGGGAGTCTGGTTCTTAGATCAACTACATGCAGCATGGGGCAAAATAAAGGACTCAACTTTTCTGGTTTTTCTTGCTGCTGATAAGCTTATTTCCTGAAGAATTTCTCACTCTGTACATCAGTACAAAATTTCTTTGGCCTTTAGACCTTAGTTCTGATTACAGACTTCAGAGGCATATCTGACCAAGATCTGAAAGACTAATCAACTTATTTCTATTGCAATACCAGGTGGTTAGGTGGTACAGATAGTTAGGTGCTCAACTGCCAGTCAGAAGACTAGTAACTGGACCCCTCCAGAGCTGCCTTGGAAGACAGATTTGGTGATCTGCTTCTGAAAGGTCACTGCCTTGAAAACTCTATGGAGCAGTTCTACGCTGCACACACAGGTTTTTATGAATCAGAATTGACTCATTAGCATCCAATAACAACAACATGGCAATTGCATGGAAGTGATTGCCGTAGAATAAAATGCTATATGCACTACTGTATTGTTTCTGAACATGAATTGGGTATTTGAGAAAGGCATTAAAATTATTTGAAGTTTTGGCTATTTTAGAAAGACATTAAGAATATTTGAAATTTTAGAACATTTATGCTTTTATTCTTTCCTATTCTCCCATGTTTTAATTACACTCCAAACATGGGGTGTAATTAATAGATGAGAGTTCAACCAGTCCACTTTAGTGACTCCTTAAGAAGTACTTTGGTGTCAATTTATAACTAAAAGCAAAAGGACTACATGTCAAGAATAAAGTTTTAATAATTGTTTGTTTTGCTCAATGTTTAATCACTACATGCATTTCCCACCCCTGCACAGGTGCAGATTTCATAACAATTTTGGAGAGTGATGCTTCTAAGCCTTTTATGGGGAACAATGATTTAACCATGTGGTTAGGGGAGAAGTTGGGTTTCTATACTGACTTTGGTCCAAGCACAAGGGACCACACTTGGGGGTGAGTATACCTTGGAAACCAATCCTGAGTATGGCCCTGAAATACTATGTAGCATAGTCTTGGAGTGGGAAGTTGGGATTGTCATGACCTAGTTCCATGAATATGCCTTGATGATGCTTTTTGGGAAATTGGGAGGTGGTTAAGAATAGATATTGATGAAGACTTCATGAAGGGTTGATAGATCAGCATCCCACTGCATTGGTGGTCCCAAACACAATTCTTTGCAGAATCAGTGTGACTCAATTGACACTTTTTCCTCTGTATCACAAGATTAAAAATACCTAGAACATCACTGAATTTGGCCAAAGGTTCATATAGTCACTGGGAAGTTCTGAAAAAATTAGATGCTACTGAGTCAGAGAGTTTCTGTTATTGAGGTATATTACACAGCACATAAACCATTATAGCGGGCACAACTCAGTGGTTTGGGTGTATTAAAAATGTTGTGCAGCCAACACCACCATCTAATTTCATGTTTCCATCACCCCAAAAAGAAATCCTATGCCTGTTGTCAAGGAGCCCTAGTAGCATAGTGGATTGTGAGCTGGGCTACTAACCATCAGGTCAGCAGTTCGAATCTACCATGGGAGAAAGATGAGGCTTTCTGTTCCTGTAGAGTTACAGCCTCAGAAATCCTTTACAGGGTCGCTATGAGTCAGAACCGATTCGATGGCATGTCACCACCACCACCATCACCATTTCTGTTGTCACTCCCATTCCTCATTCCCATGATCCTCCTATTCTGGGTGTTTCTTATACATGGAATCATACCACAGGAGGTTTTCAGTGTCTGGTTTATTTCACTAAGCATAATATTTTAAAACTTCCTCTGTGTTGTAGTATATATCAGTGCTTCATTCCTTTTAATAGTTGAATAATATTCCATTGTATCCATTGATGGACATTTGGGTTGTTTCTACTTTTTAACCATTATGAATAATGCTGCTATGAACATTCATGTACATAGCACAAATCTTCTGTGAACATGTGTTTTCAGTTCTTTAAAGTACCTACCTAAGAGTGGACTTTCTGGAGATGCTGCTGTTTCATGGTCTGCGAACAACCAGGAAAGCAGTAGGTACTTGCTGAGTTTGAGATGTTAAGTATGAACTAAGCGATGCTTGTTTGGAAGCTGGAGGGTAGTGCTAGACAGGCTGAAGATGTAAGATCAGGCATCATGACTCTAGCGGTTCTGTATGAAGGATTCCGTCAAGGACATTCAGCTTGAGACATCATGGAGGCCTGAGTGCTACTCATCCATTCATTCATAGTTCTTTGATTAATGGTGAGATTGAACAGATTAAATTTCAAATTCTAGTTCCGTATATTGTAACTTTATGTCTTTGCTGGCAAGACTATGCAATATGACGTGTTAGATTAATATTAGATTGTTTATGCAGACAAGTTATCAGAGTAGCGATGCATATAAAATATGTTGTTGTTGTTG
>NW_006410835.1:0-560 GCF_000296735.1 Chrysochloris asiatica | reverse complement strand
CTTATGCTATTTAAAGAAGGTATTTGAAATGAACAAATCATTGGTTTGTTCAAGTGGTAGGTATAAAATATTGTTTTTGTTAAGTGCCATTGTGTTGGTACCGACTCATAGTGACCCTGTGCACAACAGAACGAAACACTGCCTGGTCCTGGGACAACCTCACCATTTTTGCCACGCTTGAGCCCATTGATGCTGCTACTTTCCCAATCCATCTTACAGGGGTCTTCCCCTTTTTCTCTGACCCTCCACTATACCTTTTGGTAAGGTATAAAATGTTGTTTTTGTTGTTGTTAGGTGCTATTGAGGCAGTACCGACCCATGGTGACCTTATGCACAGCAGAATGAAACACTGCCTGAACCTGGGCCAATCTCACTACTGTTGCCATGCTTGAGTCCATCGATGCTGCCACTTGGCCAATCCATCTCGTTGATGTCTTCCTCTTTGTCTTGGACCCTCCACCTTACCAAATATGATATCCTTCTCCAGCGACTGGTCCCTCCTGACAATATGTCCAAAGTATGAGAGACAAAGTTTGGACATCTTGGTCTCTAAGGAGTAC
>NW_006410834.1:0-12885 GCF_000296735.1 Chrysochloris asiatica | reverse complement strand
CTTTTTCTCTGACCCTCCACCTTACTAAATATGATATCCTTCTCCAGTGACTGGTCCCTCCTGACAATATGTCCCAAGTATGAGAGACAAAGTTTGGCCATCCTGGCCTCCAAAGAGCACTCTGGTTGTACTTCTTCCAACACAGATCTGTTGGTTCTTTTGGCCGCCTTAGTGCTATATAAATCTGAGTACAGACTGCAGCCAGGCCCAGGCAACAGGCAGAAGCTATGAGAAGACATGGGTCATCTCAGGATAAAAAGCAGAGGCCCCCAGCAATGCCCTGAGCCTGCGGGACTTGGCATGCTGTCTGGCTTCTTCACCAAATTGGTGAGGAATTATCCTGTGTGTTTCAGGGTTTTCAGTGGCTGATGTCTCAGAAGTACATTGCCAGGCATTTCTCCCAACATGGCTCTGGGTGGACTGGAATCTTCAATTTCTTGGTTAGCATGGAGTGTGTTATCTGTTTGAGATAATCCAGGGACTTCCAGTCACAGCTACATCATCTAAATCTCAAAACTGTCATCTGCCTACCAGGGTAGCTAAAAGATAATTTTCAATAACCACAGATGTCAGTCTTGCCCTTCAAGTTGGTTTGTGGGGAAGAGTCAGGATGACGTTCATACAAGCATCTTCCTGAAAGGGTTCTCTCTGGGTTAGTTCTCTCCCTTCTGTGGTCTCTAGTGCCTTAGTGGCCAGCCCTGCCAGGTAGCATGGGGAGTGTGCCAGGCATGCTCTGGATTCCAAAAAAGGCAAATAAAACTTTATAGTAACAAGATTTGGAAGGCCACCTTTCAAGGCAGTTCCTACTTTTGGCTGGAATGATACCAACTGATACAGCAATGCCTCACTCATCCTGATCCGAAACTGTGCATTTGATTGAATAGTCAGAAAGCAAACAATATTTTATTTAACAAAAATTGTAAGCAGAAATTGTTCCAAATTTAAAATCCATTTGAGGGAGAATAGGGTCAAATGAAGACGCTTCGGGTAGCACATAACTGGAAACACTACCCTCGCTGTTTCTAAGGCATCTTGAAAGAGCCGCTCACATTTCATCCATCCATGCATTCATTCACTCCACACATATTTAATAAGAATCAACCAAATACGCCAGGTGCTGGAGTCTCACTCACGGATAAAACATGATGCCTGCTCTCCAGAAGATCAGAATCTAGAGGAACAGACAAAAGTACAGTAGTTATTAAGTTGTTGTTGTTGTTGTTAAGTGCCTTCGAGTCGGTTCCGACCCATAGCGACCCTGTACAGGGTTTCCGAGGGTGTAAATCCTAAGTACCATCGAGTTAATTTCGACTCATAGTGACCCTGTGTAGGTTTCTAAGGAGCAGTTGGTGGATTTGAACCACCGATCTTGCAGTTAGCAATCCAGCACTTATTCTCCAGCACCATACCAGGACTCAAGTTCAGTTGTTATTGTTGTTAAATGCTGTTAAGTTGGTTCCAACCCATAGCGATCCTGTATAGGGTTTCCAAGGAGTGACTGGTGAGCTTGAACTGCTGACCTTACAATCCATCATAGTTGTTACTGTGCAGTTTCAGAGCAGGCTTCCTGGAAGCTGTGAGGTTTGGGTTGGTTTGTAAAGTAGCAGTAGGACATGTACTCTGCTTGCTCCATGCTCCAATGTATCAAGTGATTGTCCCTAAGTCATATCATGGCCTACAGCTGAGCTTCAGAACAATGTCACATGTCATTTGCATAGTCTGATCCTGTGCAAGAGTACTCTTGGGACATGGAGAAACCAGAAAGCATGGTGCAATTTGTAGAGACTCCATCGCCTTTGGAGCCATTGGAAAATAGAAACCATTAGCCTAAAGAAGACAAACTTAAGGTGTTAGAATTGGCCTCATGGAGAAAGATGAAAAGATCTTATTTAAAAGTGAAAAGCAGCTCCAGTGGGTAGAAGTTGCAAATGAAAATCAGGGAAGAACTATATAGGATGGTTTCCCAAATGGTATTCCCTTAAACATGTATAGGTGATTCAAGTAAAGGGGATTTTGTGTTCAGACATGTTTGTAAAAAGCAGAGTTTCAAAGCCATGTGTGGCTCACTGTACTGTATCAGTGCCTTTATTTCTGTACTATAGACTGAGACTCCAATAGGAAGATGTAAGAATGTCTCATTCAATAAACTTGTTAAATGACTACTGTCAAGCACTGGAAACAAAGGACTAAGTAAAAGAGACAATGTCCCTTCTCAGAAGAAGTGTATTTTCTAGCGAGCCAAGTTGGCAGTCAACAAATGATGTATCTCTATTTCCTAAACATACTGGTCTGTAGAATGATTTTGTGATGAAGCAGTCCATCATTCCCATGTTTCTTGGAACAGATTTTGGGACAGAGTGAATGACAGCAATGGGTTTGGTTTTTCCAGATTTGTTTTGTGTTCTTTTAACAAAAAGTAATGAAATAGAGAGGTGAGTTTCCCAATACTCCAGCACTGAGACCATGTAAGCTGATTTTAAATGTCTATTGGAGTGCGTTAAAGGTTGGAATGCATGATCATAAAGAGCTAAAGTGTCTTTGACTCCAGACCTTTAACTGAAATCTTATTGGGAAGAATTTATTTATGGAGATGAAATTGATCAAGGACTTCCAAAGTTTCTGGCCATTCCTACAATTACAGGCCCTGTAAGAGAAGTAAGTATCAGGGAATACATGAGTAAAAGAAGATTTCCAAAGAATAGGAGTCATACCATTAGTCAAATGATGAGATTAAGAAAATTCATAGTTTTCGTCTTCAAACGCAGTTTATAAAGTGATACTGAAGACCTTCTGATGATCATTTTCATCAGAGCCCTTAGACTATCGAAGGGAATCCTTTATTCAGAAATGTGGGCTCAAAAGGGATTCTGGTTCTCATTTGGGTTTGATCTATCTTTGATTGAGGAAATATTTCAGAAATACCTGCGGGAGCTCATGGATTTTGCTTGAGGAAATCTAGAGTCTTTTTCCTTAGTGGAAAGATGGATACCTGAGAGGCCAGCTCGATTTTGACATTGCCCAAACTTGCTGCTCTCATTTGACCTTGAAAATATTTTAAAATATTAGCTAATGTGTAAATCAACATACATATTTATGATTTCCTATCAATATAATATGTATTTCAATTATACATTAAAATATATATTCAAATATATGTATTCAACAATATATCAATGAATATATATTCAATCTTCATGACATTTTCCATTTCTTTCCATTTCATCCATCGATTTACCTATTCTCTAATTGGTTGCTTGTTTATTTGAAAGGCCAGTCTCAACTGTTTGGAACCCTAATTTAAGATTGGAATCATATTTGAAAGCTTGTGCTATTTTTTTAAAACATGATCCAATCTAGCTTACCCTGGTATTGTCACTCTTAAACCATGTTCCATTGAAAAGAGCTTGTTCCAGTATGACTTTAAAGAGGTCTATAAGACAAGGTACACATTTTCCCAATGTTGCATGCAACTGGATCACTGTGAAGATGTCAAGTATGGATGTTCACTGTCTACCATTATCCCACTGAACCCCCCATGGTCATATCTTAGTGACCATTATTAATAGAGGGAGAAGTACCTCAGACATATCACAAACCATAGTCACCCCCAAAGACATTGGTGCTTTGCAGTGCACTGTGGTTTAAATTAAAACCAGTGCTTTCCCTTCCTAATCCCAGCTTGCTTGATTTCTTGAGTCTATGCTGGTCTTTCCTTTAGCAGATACACCCTGAAAGCATGAGGCTTAAGCATAAGAGAGATTGTGGGCCATACAGAATTGGCATATGTAACTGATGCAGCAAGTGATCAGACAAGGGACCACTGAGACTTGATCTGCATAAAACAACAAGCAGTGCTATCTTCAGCAAGGACTAAAATGAATTCCTCACATAAGAAAAGAGTTCTCCACCATGGCATCACTGGTATTATTATGACAGGGACTCTTTCCAAGCTCTTAATTATAGCCTGGTGGCCATGGTGAAAGAAAGAGATGAGCTCCCAAAATTTTCACTCTTTCTTAAAGTAAACACAAAGACAGCCAAGAAAATCTGGCAAGGGGTGTGGTGCTGTAGGATCAGCACTGGACTGTGAACCACAAGGTCAGCAGTTCAAACTCACCAGCAGCTCCTCAGAAACCCTATATAGGGTCGCTATGAGTCTGAACCAACTCTACAGCTCTTAACACTAACAGCAAGGGAGCTCTGAGAGGAGGAATTTGATTGGTCTCTGCTCTATGTAAGTGACCAATGGTAGCAGAGTCTTTGGATGGACATTTGTCATAAAGCACAGGAACCAGGAAGCATCATCCTCTTTCTAGTTTCCCAAACATCAGTCCACAAATCAATGTCAGTCCCTGATGATGTTTTACCAGTCCACAGAAATATGAGCAACATAAGGGCCAAGTAGAGAGTTATTCATCAAACTAAATTCTATGTAAAGAAATGTTATTTATTCTGAAATGATGACTTTTTAAAATGCCCTTTCTTTATAAAACTTAAGTCTAAGAGTCACTAAAGGCTGAAGGGACTGGTAGAATGGGTGGGCTCAATTCAGTTCCAAGGAAGTTAAACTATAAAAAAATTAAAATTACAAGACAGCAATGGCTGACTACAAATGTGAAATAGGTAGTATAACTGATTTTATCGGCCTTTGTTGGACCCAGCTGGAAGCACTTGCCACAGAGATGCCTTAGTCTAGGTCAGTTAGAATGGATGCCCAGACAAAGACAGCTACTCATCAAAAGCAGAAAATGAATTTCAATTTTTTTCCAAGCTGAAGAGATAGAATTTTCACCCAGAAGTGGGTAAGAAATCCATGTGAGAAGTGGTCATATCTCAGTCCTCCTCTTTTAATAGCTTTTAATCCTAGGAGGCCAATCCCTCTGGCCTCCACATGCTGCTCAATTTTCTGGAACACTGATCCCTGCTTCCTTCTCTGGACTCCAGTCCTTTCCTCACCACTCATCCAGCAGTACCTCCCCCTAACATCTCTCTTTCTCCCTGTGGTAGCCCCTTTGGCTCACAAAGTTGAAATTAACTGATTTAATGCCCCTAAGATTGTAGACTTCTCTTTCTCACGTTGCCCGAGGCAGCTCCACCTTTTCTCCTGGGTCTGGAGACAAGGGCTTCAGTAAACACTACCAGTGAAGAGATCCTGCTAGGGACTTCCTTTGTTGTTGTTGTTAAGCGCAGTCGAGTCGATTCTGACCCATGGCAACCCTGTATAGGGTTTCCAAAGAGTGGCTAGTGAACTTGAACCATTGACCTTGCAGTTCAGTGCATTAACCCACAATGCCACACCAGGACTTCTTTGTTGTTGTTGTCAAGTGTCGTTGAGTAGGTTCTGACACATAGTGATCCTGTATAGGGTTTCTGAGGAGCAGCTGGTGAACTTGAACTGCCAACCTTACAATTTAAATGGCTTTGCAGTCTGGCACATTAACCCACAGTGCCACCCCAGGACTTCTTTAGCGACCTCAAATTTAGGTTGCATTGACAATCTCCATGAAGGTGAAAAGGAAGGGTCCAACAATATCAGGAAGATTCCTTAAGGAATAAACTTGATAGCTCCACAGAGGTCCAAGTACTTGACCCCATCTCTGACCCTGGGGTCAGAAGATATGAGCTTTCTGCTAATGAGTTGTGATAGCTCTTGAGCAGTCTCTCTGCAGCTCACTGATGATGAGTGGTTTGGACAGGAGATCCTTCATGATCTTGTTCAGCTTTCTTAGGTTGCCATTGAAGGTCTCCAGTTTTATCCAGACCAGTCTGTGGTCTTCAATTTTGACTAAGCTAAGAAGCTGGAAGAATGTGGTACATCTTATACCTCCCCCTAAGGAAGTCTTGTGGGGAGAAAGACCTTCTTCATCTCTAAAGCTCTTCAGCTTCAACCCCCTTTTTGCCAAAGAGGTTGTCTTAAGTTGTTACTGTGAGAGGGTATTGCCTTGGGCTAGAGCCAGTCAGTTAATCTCATTACTAATGTCATCACTGCCAAACCTGATGTGTCCTCCTGAGTCAGGTCACCTCTGCATCGGTACATTCAAACCAATGCCAGCCACAGTAGTGGTGCCTTACTCCACTGTGTGCTACTGATCCCCAGGAAATGGTGGCAGGCTGCAACTGCTTTGCATTTCTCCCTAAAGGAAATTACACACATATATCTATATGGCCTGACAGGGAGCTTACTCGTGTGTAGAAAAATGTAACCATCTTTATCAAGATTAAGGGACAGGTCCTGATACTTTTTGCTGGCTGTCCAGAGAAATACTAAAACTAAAACAAGCCAACAGAGAGTACAAGCCATGGGTCTTCAAGTCTCCAATTCCATTAAATTAAAAACCACAGAAAAAATATGGATGCATTTGGCTGGAGATGATCCTTTCTGTGGGCTTTTCAGATATGTTTTACTTTGTAGTTGTTTGTAGTGGCCCTTTTTCTGTCACACCAGGGATGTGCCTGGTTAGGGAAAAAGGACCTTCGTTAATATGCTGAAGCTCACAGCTCTCCAAATATCTCCACCCAAGGAATTCACCCTCTGAAGATGGAACTCTGCTAGGTTGTGTTTCTCTGAACCAAATGCTAATTTATCAACTTGTGTAGGTTTCACTGAATACAACTGCATGGAATGCTCTGACTGTTTGCAATGCAACATGATCTAAAAACATTGCATTTCTTTTGAATCCAAAGGGGACTAGCAGGTTTATTGTGTTTGCATGTGCTTTCCCCCTAGACTCTGGCTGCTCTAACAAGAAATTCAATAAATCTGCTTCCAAACCATCTTGCACAAGCTTTGCATGTCCAGTCTGGGCCTGAGGAAATTAACAAGCGAATAGAACATACCATCGACTTGCGGAGTGGAGATAAATTGAGAAGAGAGCATATCAAACCATTCTCCCTGATGTTTAAAGACTCCAGCCTGGAGCACAAGGTAGAGCTGGGTCTCCAGAGTGGCTTTTTTTTTCTTTTTTTTCCTTTTTTTTCCTGAAGTAAATTGCCATAAATGTTCACGGGACTAGAGCGAGAGAGCCCAAGGGCTAGGGTTTTGGATTACTTGTTGTTTGTCTGTTTTGGTTTGGTATTGTCTTTTCATCTTTGAAAGTCCTGAGTGGACAAAAGACCATGAAAGGGATGATGGTGAGACAAAAAGAGTCTCAGCTTTGCTCTTTCAGAAAAAGATGGTTAAAAGAAAAGGATCCTTCAACTCAGTAAGCCTCAAAGGAGTTTCTTCTGGGACTTTGAACTGGTTCATTCTGTTTCAGTTGCCTATTCCCCTGGACTGAATCAGAATCCAGGTTCTAATTCTTAAGACTCCTATTCATTAAGAATTGTCATGAGATCTAGAAGAATCACTTGGGGATCTTGTTAAAATGTAGATTCTGATTCAATATAGCTGGGGGTGGAAATGCAAATTCTCAACAGGGGTCCCAACTGGAATATATTGGTTGGAAGCCCTGGTGTCTTTCACTCTAAGATTATTAAATCAAATGATATTAGCAGATTTTGCTTTAAGGTGAATTCTTATCAGTTGCAACCCTTGTAACATAATGTACAAGGGTCCCCAGTAACTGATATAAGCAAAATGGTTGGTTGGTTGGTTGGTTGGTTGGTTGATTATGTGCCATGGAGTCGGTTCTGACTAATAGTGACCCAGTGAGAGTTTCCAAGGCTGTAAATCTTTATGGGAGCAGAAAACCCCATCTTTCTTCCACAGAACAACTGGTAGTTTCAAACTGCTGACCTTGAGGTGAGCTGCCGACTTGTAACCACTATGCTGTAATAGACACATATTTCTTGGATTGTAGATGCCTGTTCTCCCTTTTTTTCTCCCCCATTTGTCTGCTGGCTCAGAGCTTTGTTGGCCTAGGAACAGTAGAAGTGGGCTTCAACCACAGCTCTGTTACTTCCTTGCTATGTGACCTTGAGTAAGTGAGGTAACCTCTCTGGGCATGAATTTCTCATTGTCCAAAGAGATAAGGCACTCACTCTGTACACAGGTTATTAGGAAGTTTCAGGGCAGAGCTGCATAGGTTAAGTGTTCAACATGGCAGCCTTCGTGATACTGTGGCATTGCTTTCCCATGGTTCACCCCAACTCTGCACTGTAAAGGAATGCTGCTCCCTTTGCACTAATAAGGACACTGACAGACCTTTCTCAACTAGTTAAAGGAGGCACTCAGCATCTGCAGGTGCCTCTGGCAAGAACAGCAGGGAATTCACAAGCAAATTCCAGGCGTTTGATCCAATGCTGTCTAATGCGCTGGCAATCCATTTGTTGTGAGTTTGCTCAGCTGCCTTCTGAGAGACTACTTTTCTTGGTGTCAGCAATTTGTATTTCCATGCTTGCACACCATTCCTGCTGAAATCCCTTGATAGCTACCTGAAGATTGCAAACCCCAGAATCGATACTCTTACCAGCAATCCCCCAATTGGAAAAGCATTGAGTCAACACACAAAGCATTGAGTTGACGTACAAAGAAAACAAACTTAAAAAAAAAAAAAAAAGGAAAGATTTTGCTATGCTGAACCTCAAAAAATAACCAAAAAGAAAACTCACTGGACCAGTTGCTGCTGATTCCAGCTCAGGGCAACCCTACATGTTTCAGAGTAGAAGAGTGAGCCAGAGGTTTCAAGGCTGTGATCATTCAGAAGCAGGTGGCCTGGCCTTTCTTTTGAGGAACCTCTAGGCAGCTTTGAACCACCAACATTTCCATTAGCAGTTAGCTGTAACTGTTGTGTCCACCCAGAGACTCCAAAGAAATAGCAGGTGGGTTTTTCTTATTCACAATGTAATTAAGGTCCAAATAAAATGCATTTCCTTTCTTTGTTACTGCATTCAAGGATGTAGGAATAACAGGGTCATCTTAGAAAGAATGTTTTCAATTAACGTATAGATATGCTTGTGTCCAGAGCGATACAAAATCCTTCTCTTGACTCTCGATAAATATTTGCTTTGCTTCCCCAATGAAGCACCCTCAGACCATAGATTATGTCTAGTGTCTGTTTACACTGTCTGCCTCTCAGCTGCAGGCACCTGGTGTTGGAGCAGGAATGGTCCTAGGGAGGAACAGCATGTCTCTGGCTGCTTCATGACACATACATAGGATGTGCCCACTGACGTACCACAAGTGGGTTCCTTGGTGAGGAGGGCTAGGGGACACATCAGAAAATGGTCATTCCTCTCATGTCACAGAAACCTGCCTCAGGGACTCTGACTCTGACATCCCCTTAGCAGCTGAACTACTAGAGTGGAAAAATATCACAGCAAGTAACATTCACTGGTGTTGACTATGTGTCAGCCACTGTTCTAGGATGTTCAAACCAATTCGCAACAACAATATGAAGTAGAGTCTGCCAACAGTCTCATCTGCCAGTTGACAAAATGGATTGCATTGCACAGCCTGCCCAAAGTCAAACAGGCAGTAGAGGGGTGGAATGTGAGCTCATGTTGGACCAGAACTCTTACCTGGTCACAATGCTGATGCCTCCTGGAGAGACTTGTATTGCTCTTGCAAAAGAAAAGAGGGTCCTAGAGCATCACTAAAATAAAAACAAGGTTCTCAAAGCCATAGGACTCCAGAATCCAAGAACAGTATCAGTATCCGTCAACTCTATGCCTACGTGTCTATGTATATCACTTTACTTCACCTGCCCAGGAGCATTATTATCCCATTTATGAAAGAGAAAACTGAGTCACCAAGAGGTTTTAGTAGAGGTCGTGGATGTCAAAATCCAGCTACCATATTTCATGGATACTAAGCTACCTTGGGGTCCTAGGGTGGCACTGTGGGTTAATGCACCAGACTGAAAAGCCATTTGAACTGCAAGGTGGGTGGCTCAAGCTCACCAGCCACTCCTCAGAAACCCTATATAAGGCCACTGTGGGTCGTAACCGACTCAATGGCACTTAACAACAACAAAAATCTATCTTGGTGTGGAGCTGTAGGATAAAGCACTGAACCACAAGGTTGGTTTGAACCACAAGGTCAAGGTTCAAATTTAACAATCACTCTTTGAAAACCCTATATAGGGTCACTATGAGTCAGAACTGATTTGATAACACTTACAACAACAAGCTACCTTGGAGTTTTTGTGTGGCACTGTAGGATAAGCACCGTACTACTAATTGCAAGGTCAGTGGTTCAGACCCACTAGTCAGTCCTTGGAAACCCTATACAAATTTGCTATGAGTCAGTACCTACTTGATGACACTTAACAACAACAAACTACCTTAGAAGTCTTGATATGGTGCTATAAGATAGGTACTAGACTGCTAACTACAAGGTTGGTCATTAAAACCCACTAGACAATCCTTGGAAATCCTATACAGGGTCGCTATAAGTCAGAACCAACTCTAGGGCACTTAAAATAGCATCAAGCTACCCTATTTCATAGATACTACAGAGCAATAGTTACAAGATGCTCTGTGCTCTATAAATCACTCAGAAAGAAAAATCACCCAACATGAGCAGTCTCCCAGTGGTGTTGGCCTTACACCCTCAGGGTAAGTTATTGTTGTTGTTATTAGGTGCCATCGAGTCAGTACCTATGCACAACAGAATGAAACACTTCCCGATCCTGGGCCAACCTCAGTATTGTTGCCACGTTTGGGCCCACTGATGCTGCCATTTGGCCAATCCATCTTGCTGGGGATCTTCCTCTTTTTCTCTGACCCTCCACCTTACCAAACATGATATCCTTCTTCAATGACTTGTCCCTCCTGACAATATGCCCATGCATGAGAAACGGAGTTTGGCCATCTAGACCTCCAAGGAGCTTTTTGGCTGCACTTCTTCCAACACAGATCTGTTAGTTCTCTTGGAAGCCCATGGCACTTTCAATTTTCTCCTCTAACACCATAACTCAAAAGCATCAATTCTTCTACGGTCTTCTTTATTCACTGTACAGCTTTCACATGCATATGAGGTTATTGAAAATACTATGGCTTGGATCAGGCGCACCTTAGTCTTCAAGCTGACATCTTTGCTCTTCAACACTTTAAAAAGGTCTTTTGCAGCAGATTTGCCTATTGCAATATGTCATTTGAGTTCTTGACTGCTGCTTCCATGAGTGTTGATAGCTGATCCAAGAAGAATGAAGTCCTTGACAACTTCAAGCTTTTCTCCATTGAAAAGAATGCCATTTATTGGTCTAGTCATGAATGAGCCTTCCTCCAATCCTGATGCCACATTTTTCTTCATAGAACCCAGCTTCTTGGATCATTTGCTCAGCATACAGGTTCAATAAGTATGGTGAAAGAATACAAACTTGTCGCACACCTTTCTTAATGTTAAACCACTCAGTCTTGCCATGTTCTGTTCGAACAACTACCTCTTGGTTCATGTGCAGATTCTTCATGAGCACAATTAAGTGTTCTGGAATACTCATACTTCGCATTGTTGTCCATAGCTTGTCATGATCCACACAATCGAAAGCCATTGCGTAGTCAATAAAGCACAGGTAAACATCTTTCTGATATCTTCTGTTTTCAGCCAAGATCTATCGGACATCAGCAATGATATCCCTTGATTCACATCCTCATCTGAATCCAGCTTGAAGCTCTGGAAATTCTCTGTCAATGTATGCTTGCAGCCATTTCTGTAATAACCTTTAGAAAACTTTATTCACATGGGATAGCAAAGAGATTGTCTGATGATTTCCACATTCCATTGGATCAACTCTCTTTGGTATGGGCACAAATATGGATCTCTTCCAATCAGTTAGCCAGATAGTTGTCTTCCAAATTTCTTGGCATAGATGAGTGAGTACCTCCTGTACCACCTCACTTTCTTGTAAAATTTCAATTTTTATTCCATCAATTCCTGGTGTCTTGTTCTTTGCCAATTCCTTCAATGCACCTTGGACTTCCTCCTTCAGTATTATTGGCTCTTGATCTTATGCTATCTCTTGAAATGGTTGAACATCAACCATATCCTTTTGGCACAGTGACTCTGTGTATTCCTTCCATCTTCTTTTGATGCTTTCTGTATCATTCAATAATTTGTCCAGAGAATCTTTCAATAATGAAAGTCAAGGCTTGAATTTTTACTTCAGTTCCCCCAGCTTGAGAAATGCTGACCATGTTCTTCCTTTTTGGTTTTCTGACTCCAGATCTTTGCATATTTTGTTGTAATATTTGACTTTGTCTTCTCGAGCTGACCTTTGAAATTTTCTGTTCAGTTCTTGTATCACCTCATTTCATCCATTTGCTTTAGCATCTTTATACTGGAGAGCAAGTTTCAGTGTCTCTTCTAACATCCATTTTGACCTTTTCCTTCTTTCTTGTCTTCTTAAAAACTTTTTGCTTTCTTCCTATATGATGTTCTTGATGCCATCCCACAACTCCTCCTGTTTTCAGTCTTCAGTGTTTAATGTATCAAATCTGGTCTTAAGATGATCTCTAAATTAAGGTGGCATATGTTCAATGTCATATTTTGGCTCTCATGGACTTGTTTTCTTTTTCTTCAGCTTCAGTTTGAATTTGCATATGAGCAATTGATGATCTGTTCCACAATCTGCCCCTGGACTTGTTTTGACTGATGATATGGAGCTTTTCCATCATCTCTTTCCACAGATGTAGTCAATTTGATTTCTATGTATTCCATCCAGCGAGGTCCATGTATATAGTCATCTCTTATGCTGTCTAAAGAAGGTATTTGAAATGAACAAATCATTGATTTTGCAGAATTCTATCATGCAATCTCCAGCATCATTTCTATCACCAAGGCCATATTATCCAACTACTGATCCTTCCTGTTTGCTCCCATCATTTGTATTCTTGTTGTTGTTCTTGTTGTCAGGTGCCATCGAGTCGGAACCGACTCACAGCGACCCCATGCACAGCACAACGAAACAATGTCCGATCCTGGGCCAACCTCACTACCGCTGCCAC
>NW_006410833.1:12265-12851 GCF_000296735.1 Chrysochloris asiatica | reverse complement strand
ATACCAGCAGGGTCACCCATGGTGGACAGATTTCAGATGAGCTTGCAGACAAAGACAGACTAGGAAGAAGGAGTGACGAACTACTTCCGAATATTTAGTCACTGAAAACCTTATGAATAGCAGAGAAACTCTGTCCAATATAATTCCAGAAAATGAGCCCCTCAGGTTGGAAGGCACTCAAAATGCGACTGGGGAAGAGCTGCCCCCTCAAAGTAGAGTTGACCGTGATGACGTGAATGGAGTAAAGCCCTGAGAGTAAAGCCTGAGGAACCTTCATTTGCTGATGGGCCACAACTCAAAATGAAGAGAAATAGCTGTAAACATCCATTGAAAATCGGTACATGGAATGTACGAAGTATGAATCTGGGAAAATTGGAAGTTGTAAAAAATGAAATGGTATGCATAAACATCAATATCTTAGGTATTAGTGAGCTGAAATGAACTGGTATTGGCCATTTTAAATCTGACAACCACATGGTTTACTATGCCAGGAATAACAAATTGAAGAGGAATGGTGTTGCATTCATTGTCAGAAAGAACATATCCAGATCAGTCTTGAGGTACAACACTGTCTGTGATAGGATAA
>NW_006410833.1:0-8491 GCF_000296735.1 Chrysochloris asiatica | reverse complement strand
ACAGTACGACAAACTGATGGAGAACACATATGCATGTGAAAGCTGGACCGTGAATAAGGAAGACTGTAGAAGAACTGATGCATTTGAGTTATGGTGTTGGAAGAGAATACTAAAAGTACCTGGACTGCCTAAAGAACAAACAACTGTGTTGGAAGAAGTACAGCCAGAATGCTCCTTGGAAGCCAGGATGGCCAGACTTCATCTCTCACACTTCAGATACATTATCAGGAGGGACCAGTCCCTGGAGAAGGACATCATGCTTGGTAAAGTGAAAAGAAGAAGACTCCAAATGAGAAGAATTAGCAAAGTGACAGCAGCAATGGGCTCAAGTGTAGCAACGATTGTCAAGTTAGCACAGGGTCAAGCAGTGTTTCAGGGTCAAGCAGTGTTTCGAGCTGTTGTGCATAGGATTGCTATGAGTCCGTACTGACTTGATGGTACCTCAAACCAACAGCAATAGGAGCCTACCTAGTAGAGCAGTGAGTTAAACATTGGGCTCCTACCCACAAGGTCAGTGATTGAAAAGTACTGACTGTTCTCTGGGAGAAAGATGAGACTGTCTGCTCCCCTAATGGTATCCAGTCTTTGAGCCCTAATGAGCAGTTCTACCCTGTCCTATAGGGTTAGAATTGACTTGATAGCAGTGAGTTTTCAGTTGGGGCATAAATGAGGTATGAAAGTCATGACATTTTTTTCTCAACTTTGTCCCCTTCTATAGCTCTCTTTGGAATCCTGGTATGGTACTGTAGGATAAACCCTGGATAGCTAACTGCAAGGCTGGTGATTCAAACCCACTAACTGCTCTTTGGAAACCCCATACAGGGTCTCTATGAGTTGGAATCAACTCCAACTTAACAACAATATCTCTGTCTCTTCTTCAGAGAGTAAACCTTCCTGTGTATTTTTTTGTTTTTTCAAAGGCAGAAAATGATGCCACCATCAGCTGTTTCTGATTAGCCTCCCCTGGGTATTTCAGTAAATGGCCCAGCACCTGGATTTCTTAAAGCAGTTAGGTTATTTTGAATCACAACTGTATAAAATCACTCAACACTACTCTGGAAGTTCAACATCATTTCTTCTTGTGTCCTTGTGTCTACGGTCTAAAATGATCATGTTAGAACCTTTACTATTATTATCCTTTGAAAACTGAAAGGCCAACAAAGTCTGAGCCAGTCAATCCAGGAAAGTGATTCACAATGTTTTCCAGTATAAGAAGCCTTTTTTAATATTAAAAATGTTGAGGAATCCCAGATGATTGTGGCTGGACATTTAATACTCATAAAATACATATACATTACTGAGGAAAATTTAAAATAGTAATATTAAATGGAAATGAGTGAGCTAAATTGGGCAATTCATATTAAAAGCCCACATTTTAGTTCAAGGATAGTATTTCTCTCCCTTGTATTTCCAGACTGAGTTCTACAGTATGTAGAAAACCAATTTCCTTTGGACTTTATTGTAATTCATGGCAAGCCATGTGTGTCAGAGTACAACTCTGCTCTGTAGGGTGCCCAATGGCTGATTTCTTAGACGTCAATGGCCAGGCTTTTCATCACAGGCACCGCTGGGTGGTCTCAAACTTCCAAACTTTTGCTTATCAGGTGAGTGCTTTACCATTTGGGCCTCCTAGGGACTCCATAATATATATACATGCTTGCCACTTGTGGTGCTGTAGGATCAGCACTGGACTGCAAACCGCAACGTCAGCAGTTCAAACCCACCAGCTGCTCCTCGGAAACCCTATAGAGGGTTGCTATGAGTCCGAACCAACTCAACAGCAGTTAACAACAACTCTTCATTTATCTCATGCTCATTAGGCTAAAATCATATTATACGAATATGGAGAATGATCACATCTGATTACAAAATCAGATTACATAGCAACCAAACTTCATTATATAACTGTCAAATTTCATCACAATATAACTGGTAAATTCCATCAATACAAAATTGTCAAATCCCTGAGAATCATGGCCGAGCTGCACTGACATATAACCATAACCATCAAGCCACATTACTTTTACTATGCTGCTCAGTTTTGTATTACCAGATGCATGTCATTAATGTGCAAAAAAGTCAGATAGTAGATTTTTTTGCTAGAGTTGTAAATGTTAGTTGTCAGATGAGATAGTCGATAAGTAAGGAGTAGGTGTATACTTCTATACATATATCTATCTATAAACAACAGCAGAAACCAAGTCGAAATCAACTTGATAGCACTTAACATATATAATGTTGTTGTTAAGTGCCATCGAGTTGGTTTCGACCCATAGCGACCCTGTACAGGGTTTCCGAGGCTGTAAATCTTTACTGGAGCAGAATGCCTCATCTTTCTCCCGCGGAACGGCTGGTAGTTTCGAACTGCTGGCCTTAAGGTTCACAGCCCGATTTGTGAGCTTCTTAACAAATATGATTGTTGTTGTTGTTAAGTGCCATCGAGTCGGGTCCGACCCATAGCGACCCTGTACAGGGTTTCCGAGGGTGTAAATCTTTACGGGAGTAGAAAGCCTCATCTTTCTCCCGCGGAGCGGCTGGTAGTTTCGAACCGCTGATCTTAAGGTTCGCAGCCCGATTCGTAACCACTACGCTACCAGATAGACCTATTAAATATCGTGCCTTAGAAAGTTTTGCCTCCTATATAACATGTAGGCAGGAATAGCTAGCATACATCATTCTAGTCTTCATCTGAATGCTAGAGCTGAAACTTGGGGACACATAATAGATATTAAGGTGACAGACATTCCTGGATTTATCTGGAAACTTTTTATCCTTCTCATGATTTCCGAATGTGATCCCTGAGAGTCACTATCTCTGAGTGAAGGACACACTGATAGGCTCATTTCTCCTAATACCTGCTAGGGTGTTTGGGGCAGGAGAAGGCAGGTGACAGTTTATGGAGACTCCCCTCAATACCTGGAGCCATAATGCCTTCTAGAATTATGTGAGCAAATTTGATTTGGTATATGCCTGTATTATCCTAAAATCCCAGGGAAGTCACGACTTGTATGCGACGAAGGTGATTTTGATCCACTGTAATTATGAGTCTGAGATGCTTCAAACGTTAGTGGAAAAATTCCATTATCTTTTAATTCCATTTTTCCACAAATGTTTTGAAGCCCACTCATACTGTTTTTGGGGAACTCTTGCAATAATTCCAGATTCTGCCAGGATTTGCTGTCAATAGTTTGGGGAGCATTTGACTGGGGTTTTATAAAGATTATATCCATATGAACACATCTTAGGTGTTGAGACACATATGTGGTGGCATGATAGGGAATGTAATAGGAAAACATGAGTACATTTCATAGGCTTAGGGTTTACTGTATTTATGGGTTAAGTCCAGGATGAAGTGGGACATTTGAAGCAGCTATACATATGACTAAGTTCTGAACTCGCTCAAAACCAAGAGTTAGGAAAATCTTATTAGAACTCGGTAGAACACTCCCTGCCTGGATTTAGAGAGGAGGGCGTCATCAGCTATATACCACACAGCTTGAAGCTCTAAAGTCTAACTCTCAGGAGAATCAGTCATAGAAAACATTGGGCAGAGTGTCGACAATCACAGAGTCTAAATCTTAATTTACAGAGTTACTTTTTTTAGCCTGGAAACAAAAATGAGCTCATAAAATAATTACAATAAAGTATATCTGAGTTATACTGTCATAAATATTTATACATTTAGTTTCCATTAGGATTAGTGGAGGAAAGAACTAGCAATGAACCCAAGAAATATTAGATTTTAAAAAAGATGGTAGAGAAATTCTTTAAAAAGTACCTTATATTGGTGTGATTTAAACTTAACTGCAACTAAAGAAAACCATCTCTTA
The DNA here is from genome assembly GCF_000296735.1 of Chrysochloris asiatica. Lineage (NCBI taxonomy): Eukaryota > Metazoa > Chordata > Mammalia > Afrosoricida > Chrysochloridae > Chrysochloris > Chrysochloris asiatica. The sequence goes on along the minus strand of NW_006410833.1, from coordinate 4,661 downwards.
CAATTATAGTCTAATTAAAAACAAACCCAAATGAACGAATTTGTGGTGTCTGCACCATCATATTATCATAGTGGTGTAATTGATTGCTAGTAGCCTCTGGCTGACTTTAGAGATTAGTTGTCTGGAGCTATTTTCAAGAACAATACTGTCTTCTGGTGTGGCGCTTTGGGTTAATGCGCCAGACTGCAAAGCCATTTGAACTGCAAGTTTGGCGGTTCAAGCTCACCAGCTGCTCATTGGAAACCCTATACAGGGTCACTATGGGTCGGAATTGACTCGACAGCACTTGACAACAACAACAACAACAACAACTGTCTCTACAAATAGAGGTTTCTTAAAACAGTATTAGAAAGTTCTTACATGAGATGGTTTCAAAGATTTACTTTAATTTTGGCCAGAATCTAATCTTGTCTGGATTTGACTCAATGGTAGGACATCAGCTTTATTTGTAAGAAAGATTAACGTTTTGTATTTACCCACCATTGGGTCACAGTGCACTCGACGGCACTTAACAACAACAACAACCATTACAAGCAAAGATACCAGCAGCATTTATTGTCTTTAACTACTAAGAAAAGACATAGGTAGGTAATTCAATTTTGTCATTGTTGTTAGGTGCCATCAAGTCGGTGCCGACTCATAGCGACTCTATGCACAGCAGAACGAAACGCTGCCCGATCCTGGGCCAACCTCACTATTGTTGCCATGCTTGAGTCCATTGATGCTGCCACTTGGCTATTCCATCTCGTTAGGGGTCTTCCTCTCTTTGTATGGCCCTCCACCTTACCAAACATGATTTCCTTTTCCAGGGACTGCTCACTCCTGACAATATGTCTGAAGTATGAGAGACGAAGTTTGGCCATCTTGGCCACTAAGAAGCACTCTGGCTGCACTTGTTCCAACACAGATCTGTTGGTTCTATGTGCAGCTCATGTCACTTTCAATATTCTCCTCCAACACCATAACTCAAAAGTATCAATTCTTCTATGGTCTTCCTTATTTACTGTCCAATTTTCACATGCATATGAGGTTATTGAAAATACCATGGCTTGGGTCAGGCGGACCTTAGTTCTCAAGCTGACCTCTTTGCTTTTCAACACTTTCAAAAGGTCTTGTGCAGCAGATTTGCCTAATGCAATAAATACATCGTTTGATTTCTTAACTTCTGCTTCCGTGAGTGGTTAGCTCAATATAGCACTTTAAATGCAGTCAATAGAAATGTTTATATCTTATAAAAATAAAACTTTGTATCTATCCTGTTATTCAAATTGTTTGCAAAGGATGAGTAATCTGGTGGCCTCCCATTTCACTTTTCATTGTTCATATGGATTTGATTGCTGTTATTGTTGTTAAGTGCCATTGAGTCGGTTCTGACCCATAGCGACCCTGTATAGGGTTTCCGAAGAGCATCTGGTGAGCTTGAACCACAGACCTTGCAGTTCAAGCGGCTTTCCTGTCTGGTGAACTAACCCACAGTGCCACACCTTATATACTTGTTATGACTGAGTGGTGTTACCCCAAAATATGTGTTGTAAATCCTAATCCCTATGCCTGTACTCATAATCCAATTTAGAAATGAGTTTTGTTTTGTTAATGAGATGGTATTAGGTTATGGAATGTCTTAGGAAGAAGGAAAGTTTGACCACCTCTGAACACTTACCCACTGAAAATCTTACAAATAGCAGGGAAACATTGTCAGATATAGTGCTGGAAGATGTGCCCTTCAGGTTGGAAGCTACTCAAAATACGACTAGGAAAGAGCTGCCACCTCAAAGTAAATTTGATCATAATGACATGAATGGTACTAAACTTTTGTTTTCTGACTTTCATTTACTGATGGGGAACAACTCAAAATAGGAGTTGCAAACATCCATTAATAATCAGACCATGAATGTACAAAGTGTGAATCTAGGATAATTGTCAAAATCGAAATGGAATGCATAAAATAGATATCCTGAGCAGAGTGAGTGGAAATATTTGTGACTATTCAAAGAAAGGAGACCCAACAGAACGTGGAAATTATCAAATAATATCATTAATATGACATTTATGTAAACTTTTGCTAAAGCTAATTCAAAAATGGTTGCAACATCTACTGGGAACTGTTAACTAGCTTCAGATGGATCTTGGCTGAAAGCACTCTTAAGGAATGGAAAGGAACACACTCTTTCAGTCAAGCAGTAGATAGGTATATTGGGGAACAATTTACACCTAAGAAGTAGGTAGGTACATAAAGGGAACAGCAACACTAGTAAGATATACTCAATATAAACGATTGGACGGTCAATCATTCAAAATCAAAGGGGTAACATGTACCTATGGACAATGGTGAGAAGGGATGGGAAGATGGGTGAAAGAGAAATAGGAGCCCCAGAGAGGAAGCAGACAATTCTTATTCCATGGAAGGGATTGCAATTATTGAGATGAAACAAAGTGTATTATTTGTTTAATGTAAAACTGATGATCTTGTCTGAATCTTTACTCAATTCACAATAAAAATTTGAAAAAAAAAAAAAAGGATGGTTGAGTCACATCTGGCCAGCCATTCACAGTCAGTCTCCCTCTCTCACCATCCCTGCTCGACCTCTCCACTCAGCAACTTTTCTTCTGAAGTTCAGGGTGCCAAAATTTTCATCTGTGTGCTTTATTTGGTCTCTCATAGCTTTAGGGTAGAGGGTCCATGTAGTGTGTCTGCCTAGTCCACCATATTCCCCGAAGTTCCCCATTGAAAACAAAGTACCATGGACTGCCAGGAGAACAAACAAATTTGTCTTGGATGCAGTACAGCCAGAATGCTCCTTTGAAACAAGGGTGGCAAGATTTTGTCTCTCATACTTCAGACATGATATCAGGAGGCACCAGTCCCCTAGAGGAGGACTGATGGCTTGGTAGAGGTCAGCAACTAAGAGAACGACCTTCGACAAGATGGACTGGCACAGTGGCATCAGCAATGAACTTAAGCGTAACAACTGTGAGCACAGTGGAGGAAAGTGTTTCATTCTGTTGTGCATTGTGTCGCTATGTGTCAGAATCACCAATAAATGAAGATTAAAGTTGTCTTGGTTGGTTGGTTATGTGCTGTGGAACCTGCATAGGGTTTCTGAGGCTATAAATCTGTACAGGAGTAGAAAGCCTCATCTTTCTCCCACGCAACAGCTGGTAGTTTCAAATTGCTGACCTTGAGGTTAGTAGCCCAATTCATAACACTATGCTACCAGAGTTCCTTAAAGTTGTCTAAGACATCATTTTTCTTGAATCCACAATCAGTGCTCGTGGAAGCAACAGTTAAGAAATCAAACGACATATTGCATTATGAAAATCTAATGCATTTCATTATGGTATTGAAGAATATTAAAATTACCATGGACTGTTAGAAAACAAACAAATCTGTCTTGGATGCACATCCAGAATGTTCCTTAGAAGTGAGGATGGTGAGACACCATCTCTTGTATTTTGGACATGTTATCAGGAGGAAACAGTCTCTGGAGAAGGACATCATGTTTGGAAAAGTGGAGGGTCAGAGAAAAATGAAGACTCACCATGAGATGGGTTGACACATTGGCAACAACAATGGGCTCAAATGTAACAATTGTGAGGATGGCACAGGATCAGGCAGTATTTTGTTCTCTTGTGAACTGTTTCACTATGAGTCAGAACTGAGTTGACCACACCTAATAACAACAACAATTAATCCATTTTGAAATATAAAAGAGATTAAACAAGCAAGGAGCCAAACAGAGATGAAGACAGAAGCTGAAGAGACAAAAAAAAAAACCTTTTCTCCAGAGCCATAGGAAGGAAAAAGCCTTTCCCTAGATCTGGTCCTCTAAATTCGGACTTCCAGCTTCCTAAACTGTAAGAAAGTCAATTTCTGTTGTTAAATTTTGTGGAATTTCTGTTATAATAGCTCTGGAAAACTAAGACAATAAGTATTACAAAACTCAAGGCATTCTGTTAAGCAGCTGGGAAGGCTAACAACTATACAATAAATATGTAAATTAAACAGAAATAAACTAATCCCCCAAATTTCCAGACAAATACCTCTTTATCCTACATAAGAGCAACTTTTTTTTAAGTTACTTTTGTGAACAACTGAAAAAGTCAGAAAAGAGATTAAATGTTTTTGATTTTACAAGGAATCTATCTATGTCCATGCAAACTAAAGAAACTGGTTGAATTTAAGTAATGGCTATGTCATCAAATGTGTATTTGTTTTTCCGTTTGTGAAATGTGATCTTCAGAGCTGTTGTTGTTAGGTACTATCCAGTCAGAACCGAATTATAGCGACCCTATGCACAACAGAACAAAACACTGCCTGATCCTGGGCCAACCTCACAATTGTTGTAATGCTTGAGCCTATTGATGCTGCCACTTTGCCAATCCATCTTGCTGGGGGTCTTCCTCTTTTTTCTGACCCTCCACCTTACACTACATATCCTTCTCCAGCGACTGGTACCTCCTGACGATATGTCCAGAGTGTGAGAGATGAAATTTGGCCATCCTGGTCTCCACGGAGCACTCTGGCTGCACTTCTTCCAACAATGATCTGTTGGTTCTTTTGGCAGCCCATGGTACTTTCAATATTCTCTTCCAACACCATAACTCAAAAGCATCAATTCTTCTATGGTATTCCTTATTCACTGTCCAGCTTTCGCATGCAT
>NW_006410832.1:4848-11274 GCF_000296735.1 Chrysochloris asiatica | reverse complement strand
CAGTCCATTTCAGCTCACTAATGTCTAAGATATCAATGTTTATGCATTCCATTTCATTTTGACAACTTCCATTTTTCCCTGATTCATATTTCGTACATTCCATGTTCCGATTTTCAATGGATGTTTACAGCTATTTCTCTTCATTTTGAGTTGTGTCCCATCAGCAAATGAAGGCCCCATGGGCTTTTCTGCCATGAGGTTTACTCCATTCGTGTTATCACAGTCAAATCTACTTTGAGGAGGCAGCTCTTTCTTCCCCAGTCACAGTTTGAGTGCCTTCCAACCTGAGTGCCTCATTTTCTGGCACTATATCTGGCAGTGTTTCTCTGCTATTCATAAGTTTTTCAGTGACTAAATATTTGGTAGTAGTTTGTCACTCTTTCTTCCTAGTCTGTCTTTGTCTAGAAGCTCATCTGAAACCTGTACACCATGGGTGACCCTGCTTGTATTTAAAATACTGGTGGCATGGTAGAGTAGTGGCTATAAATTGGCCTGCTACCCCAAGGTCTGCAGTTAAAATCTACCAGTGGTTCTATAGGAGAAAGACGAGGTTTTCTGCTCCTGTAAAAATTTACAGCCTCAGAAAACCTATATAGGGTCACCTTGAGTTAGAACTGACTTTACAGCACATAACCACCATTACCAACACAATGGGAAAAATGGAGACGTAGTATGGTGCTAGAGGATAAGCACTGGACTGCTAACCACAAGGTTTGTCATTCAAACCCACCAGCCACTCATCAGAAACCCTTACAGAGTCACTATGAGTCAGAACCAACTTGATAGCACTTAACAACAACAGGGAAAATACTGAGTTACACTTGAAACACCAAAAGAAGATGGACGGAGTACACAGTGTTACTGTAATAAAAAAATAAAAAAAAAAGGTTAATGTTCTATCATTTCAAGAGGTAGTATTTGATCAAGAACCTATGATTTTGAAGGAAGAACTCCAAGCAGCTCTGAAGGTACTGCTGATAAATAAAGTTCTAGGACTTGATGGAATACAAATTAAAATATTTCAGGAAACTATGTAGTGCAGGAGATGCTCACTTTTCTATGTCAAGAAATCCAAAAAACAGATACCTGGCCAACCAATGAGAAAATATCTATATTTGTGCTCATTTTAAGGAAAGGTAACCCAACAGAATGTGGAAATTATTGAACAATATCTTTAATACCACATGCAAGTAAAATTTTGCTCAAGATATTTCAAAAAAATTGTAGCAGTTCATCAACAGGGAGCTGTTAGAAATTCAAGTAAAATTCAGATAAGGATGTGAATGTCGAGATATCATTACAAATGTCATATGGATCTTGGCTAACAACTAAGAACACCAGAAAAATGTTTATCTGTGATTTATTGATTATGCAAATGCATTCAACTTTGTAGATCATAAACTATGGATAGAATTGTGAAGAATGGGTAGTCCATAACACTTAATTGTACTCATGAGAGACATATACCAAGAGGTAGTTGTTTAAACAGAGCAAGGAAATGTGAATGGTTTAAATTCAGGGTAGTTGTGAGCCAAGGTTGTACACTTAAACCATACTTATTCCATCTGTATGATTATCAAATAACCTAAGAAACTGGAGTATATTAAGAAGAATGTGACATCAGGACTGGAAGAAGAGTCATTACCTCTGCATTTATATGCAGATGATACAATCTTACTTGCTAAAAGTAAAGAGAATGGGAAACAAGAACTCATGAAGATCAAAGATTATAGCCTCCAGTATGGATTGCTCCTCAATGCAAAGGAAATAAAATTAATCTTCTCAACTGGACCAATAAATAACATCATGATAAATGGAGAAATTATTGAAGTCATCAAAGACTTCAGTATGCTTGCATCCACAATCAATTCTTATGGAAGCAACAGTTAAGGAATCAAAGGAAGTATTGTATTAGGTAAATCTGTTGCAAAAGACCTTTCTAAAGTGTTAAAGAGCAAAGTTGTCACTAAGAGGACTAAGATGTGCCTGACCCAAGCCATTGTATTTTCAATTGTCTCACACATATTTGAAAGTTACACAAATAAACAAGGAAGACCATAGAAAAATCAAAGTATTTGAATTATGGTGTTGGCAAAGAATATTGGAAGTACTATGGATTGTCAGTAGAAGAACCATATCTGAAGAATTACTGCCAGAGTGTTCCTTAGACGGGAAGATTGCAAGACTTCATCTCTGGTACTTGGACATATAGTCAGGACTAGTGTAGTTCCTGTTGTAGGACATCATGCTTGGTGAAATTGTTGTTGTTGTTAAGGGCTATTGAGTCAGTTCTGACCCATGGTGACCCTGTATAGCGTTTCTGAGGAGCAGCTGGTGAGCTTGAAACACCGACCTTGAAGTTCAAAGTGACTTTATAGTACAGCGCATTAGCTCACAGCACCACACCAGGTCTTCTCTTGGTGAAGTGGAGGGTCAGTAAATAAGAAGGCAGTCAGCTAGATGGATTGACCCAGTGGCAGCAACAATGGGCTCTAACAACATTTTTGAGGATGGTACTGGAGGGGGCAGTGTTTCGTTCTACTGTGTATAGTGTATCTATGAATCGGGACCAACTCAAGGGCATCACATCAAAACCAAGTCACAACATAACACTGGATACTTTGGACACCATTGTGGACTCATGATTATGTTCTCACCCATCCACATGATGTGTTGTGTTTGCCTTCTCTTCGGCCTTGATAAAGAGGTCTCTTAAAAAGTTATTTGACTTGGTTGTCTTTTTCTCTTAGAACAGAGCCTAAAATCAAAAACACTTGGTTTGTAAAAGTCTGCAGTATATAGCTTGAGCCCTACCTACATTTGGAGTCTTAATGTAAGTTCAGATTCCATTTGAATTTTTAAGTTTATTTCCCCATTGCTTGCTGACCATTAAACCAACACTGTGGCTGTTCTTAGACAAGTCCAGGTAAGTTTCAGGAAGTGTAGATTGACCTCAGAAAAAGTGTGGTTGAAAGTAGATGCAGAAAGATGCTGAAACAAAGAGAAATTGTGTAGGCATATCTTCAATATTTTACCAAAAAATTGTCAGTTTGAGGATTTATTTATTTATCCAGTAATACATTTTTTTTTCTCTGTTAGTTTCTGGTATTGCCTTATAACCTTGTGACTATGAATCAAGATCACATGATCACGATTCCACTCCCAACCACCCAACACCAATCCAGTAAATGTTTTAACCTGCCATGAGGTATATATTCCAATTATGGTCCTTTCCCAGATTCTGTATTCCCACCTGCAACAATGATGAATTGACTAACCACCAATCATGACCCTGTTATTTTCTCCTTTATTGTATATTATGATGAGCACTGGTGGCACTACAGGACTGCCACAAGGTCAGCAGTTCAAATCCACCAGCCACTCATAGAGACAAAAATGAGGCTTTCTGCTTCCATGAATATTTACAATCTCAGAAACACTATAAAGGGTCACTATGCACCAAAATTAACTCTGTAGCAGTGGGTATTGTATTTAATGAGTGCCATGATTATAATTCAACCAACTCCATCAGTTTCTGTAGTGGGTATATGTTGACATTCTCTCTTTTGTTCAAGATAATCATTTTTTATTTATTTATTTTTTCCTGCTTAAGGCTTAATAAAAGAGTCTCTGTAGAACATTAAGGAGCCCTGGTGATGCTGTGGGTTAAGCATTGCACTGCTTACCACAAGGTTGGTAGTTCAAGCCCACCAGCCACTCTGTGGGAAAAAGATGAGACTGTCTTCTCCAGTAAAGATTTACAGACTCAGAAATCCTACAGATCAGTTCTACTCTATCCTTTAGCATTGCAATTTTTGGAATTGACCTAATGACATTGTGCTTGGTTTAATTTTGTTAGAACATTTTTTAGTTTGGTTCTGTCCATGAGCCATAGCTACAATGTGTTCAGTCTCTAATTTGCTAGTCTCTCATAGTGTAATTGATTACAAGTTGGGCTGCTAACTGTAAGGTCAGCAGTTCATAGCTACTACCTGCTCTATAGGAGAATGATAACGTTTTCTGCTCCCATAATGATTTACAGCCTTGGAAACCCTATACAGGGTTGCTGTGCATCAGAACTGACTCGATGGCACACAGCCACCCCATCACCTTCTACTTACTAGAATACTTAAATAACATTGGTGCTACTTGGATCAATTAACCCAGAATACTCTCCCTGTTTGAATATCAGCTGGTTAGCTTCCTTACTTACAACTGGTTCCTTATTTCCTCTTTTCCATGAGATTTAACCTATTAATGTGGATTTGGGGATGGGGGAGGTGGTGTTGAGGGGTATTATTTTACCTACTGAAACCACAAACGAAGAAACCATGGTTTCACCTGCAATTTGATCTCTAACTCTATGACAGCCTCTGAATAATATTTTATTTCATTCCAATGATATATATCACTGCAGGTCAAAGCAAAACTAAATATTTTGATTTTTGATTTCTCACTCTGACAAAGCAGCCGTCATTCCTTGCAGGAAAATTGGCGTGAGGTGGGAATTCTCACACTAGGAAATGAAAACTCTGATGAGAAATGACATACAGTATTTATGCTCAAAAGTCATACACCCAAATTATTCAAAATCTCTATCCATTGAGCACTTTAGTTGTTACTTTATGTCCTACTGATTTCAATTAATAAGAATCCAATGTGTGCAGAACAGAACAGTTCTATAAGGCTTTTAAGGTTGTAACCTTTCAGAAGGGCAGTGGACCACTGAGCCTGTCTTTTGAGGTACCTTTGGGTGGGTTTAAACTGTCAAACCTTTGGCTAGTACTGAAATATTTAACTGAGTGTGCCACCCAAGGACTCCTGTAAATATGGAAATAGAAAGGGAATAGAGTTTTGCCAGGTGTCCAAAGAGCAGAGAGTGGAAATTACCTGGAATATATTGATCAAACATGCTGTCAATATGTATTGATAATTACTGGTGACTGGGATGTAATGGTTGGAAACAAAGAAGTATAAGTAGTTGGGAAATTTGGCCTTGGTGATACAAATGATGCTGGAGATCACATGATATACTTTTGTAAGACCAATGGCTTTCTCATGGTAAATACCATTTTTAAACAACATAAAAGATAATTATGCACAAGAACTTCTCCAAATGGAATACACAGAAATTAAATTGACTACATATGTGGAAATAATGGAGGGAAAATGCGATATCATCAGCTAAAACAAGGCTAAGAACAGACCACCACTCCTCTTCATACGCAAATTAAAGCTGAAGGTTAAGAAAATTATAAAGAGTCCATGAGAGCCAAACTATGACCTTGACCATATCCTACCTGAATTTACAGATCATCTCAAGAACTGATTTGATGCATTAGACACTAATGACTGAAGACCAGTAGAGTTGTATAATGACATCAAGAGCATCATACAGGGAGAGAACAAAAATCAATAAAAAGACAAGGATGAAAGAAAAGACCAAAATGGATGTCACAAGAGTCTGAAATTTGCTATACAGTGTAAGTTGCTAAAGCAAATGAAAGAATACACAGCTAAAAGAGCTGAAAAGAAAAATTCAAAGGGTAGCTCAAGAAGACAATGTCAAATATTATAAATGTGAAGAGATCTGGAGTTAAATAGCTAAAAGGAAAGAACATGCTCAGCATTTCTCAAGCTGAAAGAACTGAGAAAAAACTTCAAACCTCAACTTTAAATATTGAAGGATTATTTGGGTAAAATATTAATGATGCAGAAGACTTCAGAAGAATATAAAAGGTATACACAGAGTCACTGCACCAAAAAGAAATGGTTGATGTTCAGTCATTTCAAGAGGTAGCATATGACCAAAAGCCAGAAAGAATTTCAGTGTGCACTGAAGGTACTGGCAAAAAAACAAGGCTCCAGGAATTGATAGAATACAAATGGAAATATTTCAACAAAAGGATGAAGCACTGCAGGCACTCATTCATTTATGCTAATAAATTTTGAAGACAGATACCTGGCAAATTGATTGTAAGACATTCGTATTTGTGCCCATCCCAAAGAGAGGTAGCCCAACAGAATGTGGAAATCATAGGACAATATCATTAATCTCACATGGAAGTACATTTTTTTTTTCTGAAGATAATTTTTATAATGTCTGTAACAATACATTGACAGGGAACTGTCAGGGGCTTGTGCCATATTTAGATGAGGATGTGGAATGAGGGATATCACTGCTGATGCCAGATGGATCTTTGCTGAAAGCAGTGAATACCAGAAAGATATTTAACTGTACTTTATTAACTATGCAAAGAAATTCAACTTTGTGGATCATGACAAACTATGTAAGACACTGAGAAGAATGAAAACCCATGAACATTTAGTCACGATCATGAGGAACCTGTACATAGACCAAGAGGCAATCTTTTGAATGGGATGAGAAGACACTGAATGGTTGAAAGTCAGCAAAGATGTGTGCCA
>NW_006410832.1:3135-3803 GCF_000296735.1 Chrysochloris asiatica | reverse complement strand
CCATGTCCTCATCTCTGCCTCCATCTCTGATGCCACTGCTTCTCTGGATAGGGCTGCACAATCTGCTGGTGCTCTGCTCTTTTGGTGGTCCAAGAATCCTCTGTTTCTGGACTGTAAGATTAATTACTTCCTTGGTTTTTTTTACAAAACTTCTACCTTCACAGCTGTGACAGTCACGATTTCTCCCTAATGAATCATAAGAATCTTATCCCTATCTCTTTTTACCATTCAGTGGGGACTCTACCTTCCACCACACACTCTTAAACTAAACTTCCTCATGAAAAGTTGTAAGTTAGTCACTTCATGCCTTTATCGCCCCCTCATTTTAGATAGTTCTCTGTCAATGTATGATTGTAGCCGTTTCTGTATTACCTTTAGCAAAATTTTACTCACTTGAGATATCAAAGAGATTGTCCAATAATTTCTGCATTCCGTTTGGTCACCTCTCTTTGGAATGGGCACAAATATGGATCTCTTCCAATCAGTCAGCCTAATAGTTGTCTTCTAAATTTCTTGGCAGAGATGAGTGAGTGCCTCTGTGCCACCTCACTTTCTTGAAAGATTTCAATTTTTCATCAATTCCTGGTGCCTTGTTCTTTGCCAATTCCTTCAATGCACTTTGAACTTCCTCCCTGAGTATCATTGGCTCTTGTTCATATGGTACTTCT
>NW_006410832.1:0-2175 GCF_000296735.1 Chrysochloris asiatica | reverse complement strand
CTAGAGAAGGATGTCATGCTGGGTAAGATGGAGTGTCAGAGAAAGAGAGGAAGACCCCCAACGAGATGGATCAGCGGTAGTGAGGTTGGCCAGGATCGGACGCTGTTTTGTTCTGGTATGCATGGGTCGCTATGAGTTTGTTCTGACTCGATGGCACCTGACAACAACAACAACATTTTAGATAGACAATACCTAAGTTGCCAGTCTCTATCTACCCTGTATACAGAAGGGATAGGATTGATACTTGATGTGGAGACTCCTTCACACTCATTATTTTGAGGTCAAGTTCATCTAAGTGTATCAAATTACACTCATTTCCTTTATCAAAAAAATTTTTTTTTATCTTCCTCTAGTTAAGTTCTGATTATCAAGAGATCTAGACTATGTCAAATGGGTATTGTCTGCAAGTTTGGGCATTCTTGTGCATCTCCCCTCACTTCATATCAGCTGGACACTTCACTCTTAGCTGTAGCCCATGGCTATGTTCTTGTCCATGGGCCCAGGAGTCCCCAGGTCTCACCACACTTTGGACCAACCAGGCCTTCCTATAATCTCTTTCATCTCCATGTCAATGGGAGTTTATTGAATGTGGTTGAACTCAGCCCATTTCTTCATTGTTACTTTTACTCCTCTTCCACTCACCAGTAGACCAACATGATTGCCAGCAAGCTTACATGCCTGTTCAGCTGTTCCCTTTGAATTTCAGTCTTAGAGGGGGGTTTTTATGATAAAGAAAATTAATTGATTGCCTTGATGGCTTCCCAGTGAACACTTTTCTTGTTCTTGTAGTAGCCTCTCATATTGCCATTTTTGTTTTTGTATTTTCCCTTCTGATCTTTCTTTTAAGATGCATCTTGTGTTGCTCTAGCTGTTTCAGGTTGATATGGTTGTCCTTTCTAGTGGGAATTGCTCATCTCATAAGGTTCTGGATAGGACTCAGAATTCCAACTAAGGTTCTAAATACTGCACATGTTCTGCAAGAAGCCTATTTTACTGGACAAGTTCTAGAACCCCTTTTAGATATTCCAATCGATTATAGGCTGAAGAAGGACTAACAAGCTTTCTGTAATCATGTCTCCTCACATTCCTTTCTATCCCACTCAAGTGTCTATTTTAGAACAATAGGCATGGTAAACCAATATTCATAAGACAGTCAAGCATCTTAACATTATTTCCCCTCTTCAGGCTATGCCTCAATCTCTGTGTCACAGAGCCCTGTTGTTCCAAAGCTAAGCACACATCACTATTTACCTCTGTCCCATTTAACTGATACAAATCTTAATTAAGTTTCCCCTAAATTTCTTGTTCTTTCACCCTTTCCCCTTTCTTGTGTGTTGCCACCCTTGAACATGGAATTAAATTTGAAATCTTTCAAGAAAGTGAGGTGGCACAGGAGGCGCTCACTCGCGTCTGCCAAGAAATTTGGAAGCCAATTATCTGGCCAACTGATTGGAAGAGATCCGTATTTGTGTCCATTGCAAATAGAATGAGAAAATCATCAGACAATCTCTTTGATATACCATGCGAGTAAAGTTTTACTAAAGGTAATACAGAAATGGCTGCAAGCATAAATTGACAGAGAACTTCCAGAGGTTCAAGCCAGATTCAGAAGAGGCCGTGGAATGAGGGATATCATTGCTAATGTCCGATGATCTTGGCTGAAAGCAGAGAATATCAGAAAGATGTTTACCTGTGCTTTATTGACTACACAAAGGCTTTCGATTATGTTGATCATGACATACTATGGACAACATTGCGAAGTATGAGTATTCTGGAACACATAATTGTGCTCATGAGGAATATGTACCTGGACCAAGAAGCAATTTTTTTTTAAACAGAACATGGGAACACTGAATGCCACAAGGTTGTATTCTTTCACCATACTTATTCAATCTGTATGTTGAGCAATACTGACTCGATGGCACCTAACAACAACAGTCAAGCATCTTAACATTATTTCCCCTCTTCAGGCTATGCCTCAATCTCTGTGTCACAGAGCCCTGTTGTTCCAAAGCTAAGCACACATCACTATTTACCTCTGTCCCATTTAACTGATACAAATCTTAATTAAGTTTCCCCTAAATTTCTTGTTCTTTCACCCTTTCCCCTTTCTTGTGTGTTGCCACCCTTGAACACCTGAACTATGATATGTTTACCCACTACCCTGTGGTGTAC